>NC_133656.1:31786689-32067464 GCF_009905375.1 Apium graveolens | reverse complement strand
TGAGACCATCAACTAATGCAACTTCATCAATGATGACATTTTCCTTTGAAATCAAGCCATATCCCATAGAACCCTTTGCTGTCATCTCCAAAGGTTATGCTAGGGACAGCTCTCGCCTAACACTGTGAGCAGGGTGAAATCTCCTGTCATGTGCCTTAAACAACCACTATCCAAGTACCATAGATTCCTTCTTTTTCCCTGCACACAACAAGACCAATCAAGTTGATTTTGGTACCCAGGTTTCCTTGAGTCCAGCCTTGTTAGTCTTTTTCCTAGACTTCATTCCTCCTGCATCTTTTGACTTAGGTAACTTTGGGTCAACCTTGGTCTCAGATGTAGTTGGTTGAAGTGTAGGGTTAGTCACAGAATCATTTAGCACATTTGGTTGAATTTGATAAGGCATAGATTGTGCAAACATATTATTCCACATAGGCATGTTGTATGGCATTTGAGGCATACTGAATGTAGTAAAATAAGGATTATTAACATATGGCATGTTTGCAAAATGTGCATGAGGATTCTGATGAGACATAACAGGCATATCATGCAGAGGTGACATAGACATGTTAGGCATGGAAGAAGTTAAAGGCATGGGAGCATTCTTAATAGATTTGCAGTTATCAGATAGATGATTAACACTTTTACAATGCACACAGCTTTTTCTAGGAGCATACTTATCAAGTGTGTAATTGTTGTGTTTGTTAATCCCTACCTTCCCATTTCTATTAGATTTTCTTTTAGTTTCCTTTTTATCCTCAACCAACTTAAGCCTATTTTTCAACTGATCTAAAGTCATGTGTCCTATATTCACCTTACTAGCATCTTTGGATGTGCTAGCTTCTTCCTTGACAAAGTTCTTGGAAGTTGAACCAAACTTCTTATTGAGATTTTTCAAATTGTTCTTTTTAAAATCATTTGCCTGTTTTAATTGATGAGCCTTCAACGGATGCTCTTTTTCTTCCTTCAACGGATAACTTTCATCATCCGTTGATTCCACATCCGTTGACAATCTATCAATTAATTTAACTTCCTTTTTGGTTTTCTTCCAGGCATTCTCATAGAGTGATTCAATTCCCTGAACCTTGACAATTTGAGCACTAACATCCCTAGATGTTTTCTAGGCCTTGATTACCTCTTGCTCACGTTCTAATTGTTTAGAGAGAATTTCTACTTTCTTAACAGATTCTTCTAGTTCACTCTCAACAGTCAAGCATTTGATTTTAATCTTTTCAAGCTCAATTACCTTACCCTCTAACACAACATTCCTATCACTTAAAACACATTATTCTCTTTGATTCTTGTGTTTTCTTTAGCTAGTGATTTAAGGGAAACACGCAAATGATATAATTCATTGGACATATCATTTATGGCTTCATTGCATTCAATATTATAAAGCTGAGAGAGGTCAGTAGTAATTACCTGGTTGCTTGATGAACTAGTTTCATTTTCATCAGAATTAGCCATCAGGGCTAGGTTGACATATTCCGTATCATCATCTTCATTTGCTCCATCTGCTGCCCAATCATCTGGAGTCAGAAAAGCTCTTTCCTTTTGTTTGAGCAAATCGAAATATTTCTTTTTGTAATCAACTTGCTCAAATTTCTTCTTATCAGAGGATGGTTTTCTGCACTCATTTGCAAAGTGTCCACTTATGCCACAGTTATAACATTTGAACTTAGATTTGTCCACCATGTTCTTGTTTGACTTAGTGAATTTTGCATTTTTCTTGAATTTCATCTTTGCAAACCTCCTGGACAGAAAAGCCAGATGTTCATCAACATCATCAGAGTCATCTTGACTGGAATTGTCTTCAACCTCAGCTACTTGCTCCTTTCCCTTGCTTGATTCTGATTTGTTTGTGCCAATTTTAAGACTTGGCATTGTCTTTTCTTCACTCCTGGCTTCAATCTTCTCATTGTCAGCTACAAGTGCAACTGATCCACCTTTTCTTTTTCCCTTTTCCAATAGCTCATCTTGCTCCATCTCAAGTTCATAGGTCTTCAAAATTCCATATAATCTTTCAAGTGTGAAGTCCTTATAATCTTGAGAATTTCTTAGAGAAACAGTCATAGGCTTCCATTCCTTTGGTAGAGACCTCAGAAATTTTAAATTGGAGTCCTTGACTTGGTACACTCTGCCATACAGCTTCAATCCATTCAACAGTTTCTGAAATCTGTTGAAGGTATCATTCAATGATTCTCCTTCTTCAAAATGAAAATATTCATACTGTTGAATGAGAAGCTGCATTTTGTTTTCTCTAACTTGCTCAGTACCTTCCTAGGTAAGTTGCACAGTATCCCAAATTTCCTTAGCAGTTTGGCTTTTAATGACATTGTCAAACATATCTTGATCTAGGACATTAAATAGAATGTTCATGGCTTTCTTGTCCTTGTGAACCTCTTCAATATCTTCAACAGTCCATTATGCTTTTGGCTTGGGAATAGACTGTCCAACATCAACTATTGCAGTAGCAGCTGTGGCCACCTTGTGAGGGATGTGAGGACCATTTTTAATGCAGTTGATGTAGCTTTCATCTTGAGAGAGAAGATGTAAATGCATCTTCACTTTCCAGTGATGATAGTTATCTCTTTCCAGGATTGGAATCTTTACACCAATATCCTTCTTACTCATGATGTTAGCAGAATAGATCTTTAAACTCTTTGTATGTTAAGAGCTTGCTCTGATACCAATTGTTATTCCCAGTGGACTAACAATGAGATTTACAGAAGGGGGTTGAATGTAAATCTCAAAACTTTTTCAAGTTTTGAGCAGTTTCTAAGACTAAGTGTTTTGATGAACAAATGTGTGTGAATTGCTTTAAGCTAATACAGACATATTTATATTCAAGCACAAAGGTAAAGAACACAAAGAACTTAAAAACTTTTCTGGTGGATTTGTTGTTCCACCAGAGATGTGTTATTTCAGATAATCTGTGAATCAAAGAATTGAAAGGAATATGTCCTAAGTCCAATCATGTATTAGGATTTAAGAATAACTTTTATGTAATCTGTTTTGATTTCATTGATATTAATAAAGACTTGTTTTGTGTTTATTATGGGCTTTATCTATTTAAGTGTTTAAATAAGATATACCATAGTTTAGAGTAAAGCTTTTATGGATTATGATGAGATCATAATAGTGAGACCTAAAAAGATGATAACTCTAAACTTAAATAGTTCCTGGTCATAGGATTACTAACTGGTAATTAATAATCCGCAAAGATCGGTACATACTATGTTTGCTTCATTATGAAGGATGTCTGTTCTCATAGACATTTGTGTGGTGACACTATAGCTAGTATGTAGGTGCTTATTATGGAATAAGTTCACTGAACATGACTCGCACAGCTGAACAACTGATGGAGTTCACTCACGTATCAGCAGTTGTTCACATAGTGATTGTTGTACAAGTATCCTTAGACTTGAGGTCATCATAGTCATCTTGTGTACACTGAACTATGCTTTGGTTTAGTTCTTAGTCTCCAGGGACAATTATTAGGGCTCTTCTGGGTATAGAAATTTGTACACGAAAATAGTGTATGATCAATAAAGGATCTACCCCTTCCAGTGAAGGAAGCGAATGTTCAAGGCTGATCCACTTATGCTCGTTCAGGAATCTCTGGCCAGAGTAAATGAAATTGGAAAGGAGTTTCTAATTTGCATAGAACTACGCATAGTAAATGGTAAGCAAAGTGATTGAATTAGATAGGCTTGACACGAGATCCATGCCTTGTATTTAATCGAGACATTGGAGGGTAGAAGGAGTTTATTGTACGGTAACTATTCACTGAATAGGTTCTTGGTATTCTAAGCAGTGAATTCATATTATCCGGATAGTCGCGATATGCTGAGAAGTATCCCTCACGATGTAGAATAAATGTGATTAATTAATTAATCATATTTAATAAATTAGAGAATTTATGTAAATAATTATAAAATAGTTTTATTATTATTTATTTCTACTACTGGCTTAATATTGAACATACATGGTCACACCATAAAAAGAGAATGATTTAATGGTGGAGGAATTAATTAATAATGGCTAAATAATTATTTATTTGTGAAATAAATAATTAATTGGCAAATTTAATAATTGATTAAATGAGATTTAATTGATTATAAATTAATTAAGAAAAGTTCTTAATATTATTAATTAAAGGATTTAATTTTTGGAAATTAAATCAAGAGAGAGAATTATTTCTAAAGTGTTTACAAAAAGGATTAATGATTAAAAGGTGTTTTAATTATTAATGAGAATAATAATTGGGATAATAATAATAATATTTATGGGAAAATTTCAGCTGAAAATTTTGCCTATAAATACACTATTATAGACCCTAATTTTATTCTAACAAACCAGAAAACCCAAAAAGTTTGGAAAACCCAACTCTCCACCTCCTTCCTCCTCCTTAACATCGTTTTCTTGGTGGATACCGGTGGAGTGCTTCACACTTGTGGAGCAACTGCTAAGGATCTCTGATCGTTGTCTCCGAATTATTTTTAAAGGTTAGCTTCGATCCCTCGAATTTTTATTCATGATCTGTATGCTTTTATTTGGATTTTATGTGTGTAAAAGTGTTTTGCCATGCCCCCGCTGCGTTTAAAATCCAACATTGGTATCAGAGCATAGGTTGTATGCATATAGATCTGTGGTAAAAATTTCAGAATTTTATGTGCTTGTATGAATTAATTATGATTTTTACAAGTTATATTATGGATTAATTTTGTCTGATGAGAAATCGTTTCTCATAATAATTTTGAATGTTGATCTGGGTTCTACAAGTGTTGTAGATCGTCTGGGTATTTTTTTCATAATTTTAGGATGTATAGATTTTTTATTATGAATTTTTGAAGTTCTTGTAATTAAAATTCGTAATTAAATAAATTATATATATATATTATTTATTAGTATATATTTGTACATCTGTTATGCTGTTGTCTGCTGTGTTGTTTGCACGGGTAAAGAGAAGTCAGGTACACAGATGTCTGTCATGCACGCTGTTCGAGAGGAGGAAAAGGACGGCAGCGGCTGAAAAACAAAAATAAAATAAAATAGGGGTGTAACGCATTCCGGGAATGCGTTACACACCTGTGGCGCATTCAGGGAATGCGTTACACCCTTTAATGGCTGAAAAAGGGTGTAACGCATCACCGGAATGCGTTACATTACACCACCGGAATGCGTTACAGGTACTGTAACGCGTTCCTATAATGCGTTACAACCCTTCTGTTGATTTTAAAATTGATTTTCTGGGAGTTTCGTAACTCCGTTTTAGGCGTGCAATATACCGTTGGATTCGTTTTTCTGAGACGGATCTAATGGAGTGATCAATTTTAGTTTATATAAAAGTTTTGAACTGTTTATATTTCCATGAAGTGTTTTAAAGTTGTTTTTGACTGTTTTTAATTGCTTTTAAATGCTTCATGTGATACATAGAGATGTATAATGCTTAGACTAATGTGCTAGATGATATAACATGCATACCTTGATGTTTATTCATGTTGATATATGTGATATATGCTTAGTTTATCATGCGATGATAGATTTAGGTGAGCGTGAAGAGAGGTCCTCGGGACATAGTGGTGGTTATAACAAAATACCACGAGAGGATAGCAGAGATAGATGCTCCCCTGAAAGACCAAATTCTTCCTCCAGTAAACATTCATGTAATGAATTAGACAGAGAGGAAGCAGTAAATCGCTTGAAATCGAACATGGAAGAGAACAGATTTTGTTACATTCCTCCAAGAGATAAATGCAATGATACGAACTACCTTCAGTATGTTAGGAAGAAAGATGATGGTGCTTATACTTATGCCGCCCATGCTGATTATTATATTTTGCTTCGCTCTTGTGCTAGAGTTGCCAAAATAGAGATTAGGTGCTTGCATGCTGGAGTGCTGGGTTTTGAAAGAAGATTGTCTTTGTTAGAAAAACATATTGATCGTTGCCTGAATTTAAAACTTCCAACTGACACTTGTGAGTTTTGTTGTGACGATATGGAAGTCAATACTAATGACGAGGTGGAATAACTGCAATTGGCATGGTGAAAGTAAATGCTACTGAGGATCCTGTACAGGGATTCTCCGATTTAAATTTATGAGCCCATTTGAGAATCGTGTGTGTTTGGGGTTCTCAGATAAAAATTTGCAAGGCCATTTGAATTTAGTACTATCTTTTACTTTCGGGTTGAAATTTTTTGTCAATGCAAGATTGTGGTGATAAATGTTTGGCAATAATTTATTACTTGGTCAGCGAGGTATAATGATTTATAGATATTTAAGTAAGAGTGTATCGTTTTATTAATCAATAGTGATATCAGTTTTTCGTTTACTAAATACAACAGCTTGTAATCAATTTAATTATTTCAAACATTTTTTTTTGCTTTTTGGTTGTTTTTTTTACCATTTCAGTAAATTCAAACAAAAAAACGGGAAAATATCCCTCCATTTGATAAGGCTAAATTTGCCCCCTAGCGATTGAATTTAGAAGCGTAAAATAATTTATTTGGCGGAAAAATTTCCTCCATTTTTGGGCAAGGCTAAATTCAACCGCACAAAAATACCGGTCAAATTTAATACTAAATTCAACCGTTGGCGGTTGTATATTTAGCTGTGCCCAGTCAAAGATTCAAGTTGACCATAAATTTGACCGGATTCGATCAAATTTAGACCAGTTGAATTTGTTCAGTGGTATTTATCCTTATATTCATGTAGTGTATCACCCACATTAATTTATATTATTTAATCTTTATCAGGAAACATACACGCAAAAAGATCAAATTAAGATTATAATTATATATTAATTATTTTTTAACACCTAATTACTTATATATCAAAATTATATATAATATATGCTATACTATAATAATCGGAATGGGGTATAATTTGGTTCAACGGTTATCCTCAAATATTGGTTATTCAAATAATAACTGTTAAACTACTATATTATTAAACTACTAGACATAGTTTACTTATCTACTAAATTACGACGACGATTATCATATTATTAAAAAATAAATAAATAATGTTATATATTCGCTAAACTACTAATTTGTTAAACTACTAGACATACTATACTTATCATACTAAATTACGACCACGTGTTATCATATAATTTTAATTATAAATTTATATAAATATTTCAAAATATAATAAGACGGAATAAATAAAAAAGTTTATATATTTTAAAATTATAATAAGACGTAAAAAATCTGTCCACCACATAAAGATCTTATTTATTCACCTCAGCTTCAACATCCTCCCCGAAAACAAATCCATACTTCTCCTCATCATCAATATCTAGCGCACTAAGTTGATCATTTAAATCATTATAAAGAGCCATAAAAAAACTCTCCCGATTCACTCTCCAGGATTAGAGGTTGAAACAAAGAGACCATAAAACTCGTAGGTTAGTTTTATAATTTGAGTAGGTAAATATTCTTCTTGTATGGTATTATTAAATCTAGTTTGAATAATATTTCGTATTCAACAATTTTAATAAAAATAAAAAGGATATTAAGAAAAGAAAAAAGATGATTAATAGGTTAATCTATATAAATTATATACTATAATAAACAGAATGGAGTATAATTTGTAGTTTGATTAACCCCTCATTTTGGTTATCCATCATCACAACCGTTAGATCTTCCTCATCAAAGGATCATAATTTTTAGAACTAAATACAAAAAACATAAACAACCAAACTTTCTAGGTTCGAATCCTCAAAACGACATATTAAATCAAATATTAATATTATTATTTCTGAAATTAGAAACTAAGCTACATTGTTCAAATTTTATCAACAACATTAATTTTGACTATTTAATTTTTATTAAAAACCATACGCACACATAATTCAGAATAAGATTATAATTATGTAATAATTTTTTTTAATATTTAATTACCTATATAAAAAAATAATAAAATATGAAAAATAAGTTATTATATCACTCATCACAGCCGTTAGATCTTCCTTATCAAGTGATCATAACCGTTATATATAGATACGAAAAAGAATAAAAATCAAAGATTCTAGGTTCGAATCCCGATGACGACATATTAAATTATACATTTACATGATTCTCTCTTAAATTGCAAGTTTTGAATCCCAACAACAATATATTAAATTCATATTTTTGAAATTACAAACAAAAGTACATGGTTCAAATCTCATCATCCACATTAGTTTATATTATTTAATCTTTATCAGAAAACATACACACAAAGATATCGAAATTAGATTATAATTATATATTAATTATTTTTTAATACTTAATTACTTATATATCAAAATTCGTTATCCCTCATTGTTGCACCCTCCAAACCCGGGTCAGAAGTTTGAGGTCCACAACACATACACAATATATGAACCTGTATAAGAAATATTATTTATAATTACCCTGCTTCACAAAAACCACGGATCGCAACAGGTTAAAGTATGAAAACAAGCCACAACCTTAAAATATTACATCGTACCAAATCCCGACTAACTTAACTTACAATTGATAATAAAATTTTTCTTATAATCGTACTATCTCTCCACTGCATGAAGCTCTTGCTACCTCGATCCAATTCAAACTGGAACCTTAGCCCGCACTTTGGACTGAGGAACTTCCTTATCATCCATATCCTTTTCAACTGTAAAATATATAAAAAGTTTCGCAAGAGTGAGATAACTAGCTCAGCAAGTCACAATAACGATAACTAAGGTTAAACAATGATCAAGTGAGATGATTCAGAGGAATCAAGTTTCTTTTTAACTAATCATTAGAATTGGATATTCATTTTAAGTTTTAAAAACCAAGGTTAGGTTGCTGTTCAGTCACGCACTAACCCCGAGCAAGCACACATCAATGCTCTAATTACTGGATCCAAAGCACACATTAGCCTAACTTGACCATTGGTATGGTCTGACCACGAATCTGATCCACATATATAAAAACTATCCAATCCTAAAGCAGTTCAATATGATAAACAATATAATTCGATAAAACAAGATCATAATCAATGATGGTTAAACACTTGAATAAAAATGTAAGGAAATTCACGGATATCTGAAGGGTATATCAGGGTATGTATAAGAAACGGTTTTCAGTTTGCACAAGGGTCAGGTATTAGACCAGTAATAATTTTTCAGGATATGGTCCTTTGATGTTATAAGGAATGATTGGAGTATAAAAGTTTCTGTGTTTTCAAACCATTATCTTCCAGTGTTTGGTGTTTGGTAGTTATACCTTTGGGGAGTAGTATTATATTTGTATGGTTTGGTGTCTGAGGATCAACAAATGACGGTTTACAAAGAATAAGGCCTATGGCTCAAGATCACGAAAATCAGGGTTTAAGGGTAAGTAGTTTAAAGTACATGCATTATAAAACAGGAGTTATGTTTAATGATAGCAATATGTTATGAAACAGTTCGAAAACATTGGTAATATATCTTGAAGAAAAGTTCAGAAATACTTGCCTTACAAGGCTTTACAACTATTACTGATCAACTCTGAGCCGACTCTCCTACTCAGGCTCTAATGTCCAACCACTAGATCCCATTGGATTCGAATTCGACACTCAGGTCTTTCTGTTGAAATTCTACTGAGCTCGTCGACTGACCACTAGGTTATCTTTGGTCCACCGTTCACTTTCAGGTTCCCGACTATAACCTACAGGGTTGAAATACCCTACGTTAGACGTCTAGATATGCTTGACATATCCTCGATATCAATTTTACCCCACGATATTCAAACCCGACTCGTAATCATGTATATTATAATAACACACGCAATAAGTAGGGTTCACAATCTCGAAAATCGGTTCAGTGTTCATTTTCGGAAAAATACGTTTACTCGTCATTTTACAAAATTAGGGTAATTACTTTTGGTACAACAGTTCACCACATCATACAATCAAATTTCGTATAAAACACACATGTATATATATAGTCACTCGACTTCCCGATAATCATCGGATACGTTTCTGTATTTTCGTAGTTCAATTTCCCGAAAATCGGGCAGCGTCTCTTTCGTTTATCGGATTACCCGTCGAATACAATCGACGTCACTTCACCACAACAATTCACAACAACCAACATCCACAATTTCCCAAACACCAATTCAATACTATTATTAATTATTATTCGCATTTTACATTTATTTATTAAATTAGGACTTAGAATATAATCATCACGGTCTACCGTCCGCTCGTCGAAATTCATTGCAGACGGCGGTAAAATCCGGAGGTACCCGAGTTGGGTTTCCAATCACGGATTCCACTGATTAATTACTAACAAATCCGACACGAAATATTAATTCATTTCACGAATAATACTCAAATACTTCCTGTAGAGAATATTAAAATAAAATAAGTTATAATTGGAGTCACAGAATCACTATAACGTAATCAGGAACCAACACAGAGCAGGACTGTCACACCCCCAACTTAAACAACAAAATAAATATAGCTATTACATCATTTTAATGAAGAATACACAACCAAATCCAAGATCTTACAGTTTAGGGTTTGGAACAGCCCAACACTACCAACTATTACATGTGATTACAAATACTGAGTCCTCACACAACAATTATTACTTATTCTACCTGAGCTCGAACATAAGCATCAGCATCACAAGTCTTACGGGCAGTCTGCTTGAATCTAACCATAGCTGCTAGCTGTAATATCAGGGTAAAGTAAGGAGTGAGCCAAATGCTCAACAAGTGCTAACAGTACGACACAAAACATAAATTGAGATATACTTTTAAGAATGACAATGAAAAGACATAACCAATGATAACGAGAGATAAAACTATGTGAGATGGCATTATTTTGCTTGCATCAAAACAATTTTAAAATCATGTCTTAATCAAAATCATTTTATGACGCTATGGATTACAGCCGGTGATCAGCCGCGAAGTAATCTCGAACCTCGTTGGGTTCTAAAACATTAATGGGAATCCCTAGGCAACTTTTAAGCCTAATATAAGTGTGGAAAGGACTCGCGTCTCAGTCCAGATCCACTATTCAAGAAAACATTTATCCCCCTTTGGGACTGAAAACTCACATTTTATTTATTTCAAAAGCTGATGCCGAATTGTAACAAAATCTCTTTTAACAGTAAATATTTTTACTAAGGGATTATAGATTAACTCGAAACATGGGAAATATGATACTAAATCTCAGAGCCATGATTCACAAAACTAAACTCTATTAGGGTAACTGAATGGTTTTCATGTATCAAAGTTTGGACAAGGGAATTTAGTGAGGCTATTGGATATCATGAAAGGAAGTGCCAAATTGGGCTTAAAGCAATGGTTTCTCATCAAGGTTCAAGTGTTGGATCATCAAGAATGTAGGTTTCATGAATACTAAGGGTGTTAAGGTATGAAGAAATGATTTTTAGCTCAGGATATATCAGAATTGACAAGCTTTAGGATAAGAAAGAGGGGTATCAATCAATTAGAGACAACTTTGATAAATATTTGGCTTTCAGGTATCAAGGTAAGGTTCTATAGGGATTCAAGTATCAGGATGAGATATCAATACTTAGGAATCATCAGTATGTTAATCAAGAGGATCAATCAAGTAATATAACAACTCTTTATTTTATCATGGCATTTAACTATCATGAAAAGACTTTTGAACGACTTGCAATATATACTCGAGGGTTCATGACATTTCTATATAATTCAAAGATAAGCGAGAGATACGCTTGATTTAAACATATTAAAATGACTTAGGATGATTGCATCGATATATATGAACTGTTTATAGTAAATATGAAGGTCAAGTTGAATCGCTTGCATTGAGATAGGCTGGTCTGGTCTGACTGGTAGGAGCAACTGGAGCTTCACTCGACTTTTATGGCAAGTTTTCCCTCGTCTCGAGATCCTACATAAATAATAATAATCCTCATTATAATATATTCTTACCATCTTAACCTATTTACAACCCGAAATTAAACATGGATGGCACTTAGGCCTATACGCACCAAATTTATATCCACCTTTATATTTCAAATGTACACACGTAGCCACATAATCACATATCGTATATTAATATCAAATAACACCATATATACCATAATGCAACACTAGGCTTGGATGATCTCGACTCACCACTTAAGTCACTTGGTCGCTAAACTAGACAAAGTCTTCAAATTTTAGCTCCCTAACTCGATGTGCCTTTCCTAAATTATCCAAAACCTATTGACCCTCACTTGTGCCTTTTTCTCTACTGACCTTATACCATCTTACAACTATGGTGGTCGACCTAATACTCACTTCTAAGTGTTCTAAAACTATGTGATAAGTGATAGTGCTCACTGGTGCAAATTTCAGAATGACAACTATAGTTTCTTGAGTGCATTAGGCACTCTTAAAGTTTTCCTTCAAAACTTTTACACAAGACTATCCTGACCTAAGGGCATCTCACAAGCTTGATGTGGCTCAAGGGCCTGGCTTGGGCCTTCTTGGGCCTAAGCTAAAAGTCCAAGGTTCCCCTGCTTTTCTGTGCAGAAAACGCCCTGACTTGAATTAACTTGTGACACATGGTTCTAACTCATATCCTATTAACTATGGTTGTAAAAACTTCTCTAACACTCCCTCTAACTAAGGCCCAATTGGGCTAAATGAGGGCCTATCCATGACATGGTCAAATCTCCCTATTTCTAAGTTGCAACAAAACTGTCCCCTGCTGGACAGATTTTGTTATTCTACTTGTGCACCTAACCAAATGACATGAAAACCTCCAACCAACTCCTAAAACCTTTTGTATACTCCCAATACTAACTTCTGGTGGCTTGGGCCTCAAAGTGCACATCAATGACATGGTCAAAACTCACTCTAAACCTCAGGGTACTAAACTGATTTTCTGCAGAAACTATAACTCTCATTTTCCAAGGTTTTAACTTGACAAACTCAACTAACAACAACTCAATACTTAAACCAAGACTTATACATGGAAATCTACTGAACTAACTCCCTTATTCTCAAAATAACCTTGGGTGAGATCATCCATGCCCAAAAACAACAACATGCAACTGAATATATAACATGCAACTCATGGAAAGCACATAACAAGATTTCGGCTAGGCATAAAGTTTTAAATGCTCGCAAAATCGACTTGCACCTAATACTCATCCTTAATAATCATGAAATATAACTTCTTTTAATTATTAGTAAGAAATTTATCATGGAAACAATCTATTTTAAGCACACATATTTCGCATTTATAGATTTTTAAACCTAACAACATGATTTCGAAAAGAATAGCATGCAAAACATGGTTGATCATCATTTTAATGTCTTAAAACTAGCATGCATGGCTAAACATAAATATATAATGAAATTTCAGTAGCATGCAAAGGATTTTAAAGCATGATATCTCCATAAAATACTTAGTTAGCACATATACATAATATATCTCATAGAGAACTCTTGAATTCACAAGAATCAAGAGTTTCTCTTTGGAGATCACATAAGAACTACACATGCATCCATGGAACTTCAACTTCCAAGTCTCAAAACACTTGGAAAGGATATAAGTTGAATGTAGGTAAAAGATTTACACTTGGGAAGATGAAGAATGAATTGAAAAATGGAAGGGGGGTGGGGGATTTGGCCTTCGGCCGAGAGCAAGGTGGGAGGGGGAAAAGAGAGAAAATTTGTGGTGTGTTGGAGTGTGGAATGAGTGGAATGATTTCTCCCACTTTGATTTTTTTTGTTTTATGCTTTTTGGTTGACAAATAATGAGTGGAAGTGAGAACTTACAAAAATGTCCTTTAGCTAAAGTTAGGCCATTTTGCATGCAAGGCTAATGTAGTAATTTGGTAATAATCAAATGAGTTAGTGGGGTTGGAAAAGTCTTATTTTCCCTTTGAGAGAATAGAAGGGTGATTTGCATGCATGGTCTCTTATGTAATTTGATAAATATGACAACTAAAATTTATAATGATTTATTTTTATAAAATAAAATACAAGTTCAAAAATTATAAAATTTATACCATAAAATAACTTGGATTTTTAGAGACTTTAGAAAATCATTTTCAAAATTTGTGAACAAAATACCTTTTAAAAGAAAATTTTTCCAAAGCTTAGAATATTCCTTATAAATCAAAAATAAAGAAATTAAATAAACTTTTGCTTTGAAAAATCATATACTACACAAAGCAAATTTATAATGCAGAAATTTTCACTCACACTAGCGTACAATCATTGAATATATTTTCATTTGATTTTAATATTATACCAAATCCACAAATAATATTACATAAAATGTCGGTCGTAACATCCTCTCCCCCTTAAGGGATTCTGTCCCCAAAATCTAAGAGAAAAGATGAGGATGCCGGGAACGCATATCAGACTCTAACTCCCAAGTCGATTCTTCGACCTTAGGGTTCCTCCAAAGCACTTTTACTAACTTTACCGACTTATTCCTAAGACTCTTTACTTGCCAGTCGAGTATTTTAACCGGTTGCTCCACAAATGACATGTTTGCCTGAATTTCTACAGGTTCATACTCTATCACATGGCTAGCGTCAGGATTGTAATTCTTAAGCAATGACACATGGAACACATTATGCACATGCCGATACTGAGGTGGTAAGGCCAACTCGTAGGCCACCTTTCCTACTTGACTCAAAATCTCAAAAGGACCTACGTATCTAGGTGCTAACTTCCCTTTCTTGCCAAATCTCATCAACCCTTTTCTAGGTGACACCTTCAGCAACACAGCTTCGCCAATTTGGAATTGAACGTCCTTACGTGCTGGATCCGCATACTTCCTCTGTCTATCTTGAGCAGCAAGCAACCTTTTCTGAATTAACTTGATCGAGTCATACAAGTGTTGTACCAAATCTGAGCCGAGAATTCTTCCTTCTCCTACTTCATCCCAACTTGTTGGTGATCTACATTTTCGCCCGTACAAAGCTTCGTATGGTGGCATGCCAATACTGGAATAATAGCTGTTGTTGTAAGAGAATTCAATCAACGGCAAGTGATCGTCACAACTTCCTTCAAAATCGATTGCACAACTGCGCAACATGTCTTCAATTGTTTGAATTGTCCTTTCGCTCTGACCATCAGTCTGCGGGTGGTATGTCGTGCTCATATTCAACTTCGTGCCAAGACATTCATGAAATTGCTTCCAGAATCTCGAGTTAAATCGGGGATCTCTGTCTGAAACTATTGATACGGGTACTGCATGCCTTAGTATGATTTCGCGCACATACAGATGAACCAACTTGTCCAGTGACGACTTCTCATTTATTGGAAGGAAATGCGTCGACTTCGTAAGACGATCAACTATAACCCATATTGCGTCATGTCCGGATTTCGTTCGCGGTAGTCCTACTATAAAGTCCATAGTGATATTTTCCCATTTCCATTCTGGAATCTTCAGGGGCTGAATTAATCCGCTTGGTCGTTGATGTTCTGCCTTTACTTTCTGACAAGTATAGCACTTCGTAACCCATTCTGCCACGTCTCGCTTCATATTTGGCCACCAAAAGTTCTTCTTTAAGTCTCGATACATCTTGGTACTTCCCGGGTGGATTGAAAATTTCGAATTGTGGGCTTCATGGAAGATCTCATTCTTTAATTCAGGTACATGGGGAATCCATATTCTGGATGAAAACCTTAGTATCCCTTGCTCATCCCTTTGAGTATTAATCTCCTCTCCAGATAACTGATTCTTCTCTTTTTGCATTACTTCCTCTTGACACTTCTTTATATTTTCCACTAGTGTTGGCTGAAAGGTCATTGCACGACAAACTTCCTCGACTTTTCCATAAGCACAAAGTTCCAATTCTAATTTTTCGATTTCTTCAGATAACTCTTTTGATGTTATCATTATATTCAATCTCTCCTTCCTACTCAGAGCATCGGCCACTACGTTCGCCTTTCCAGGATGGTAATTTATCGAGCAGTCATAGTCCTTGATCAATTCCAGCCATCTCCTCTGCCTCATATTGAGCTCTTTCTGAGTAAAAATGTACTTTAAACTCTTGTGATCCGTGTAGATTTCACACTTCTCTCCATAGAGGTTGTGTCTCCAAATCTTGAGTGCGAACACTATGGCGGCTAGTTCCAAGTCATGCGTCGGGTACTTTAACTCATGCGGCTTCAACTGTCTTGACGCATATGCGATCACTTTACTGTGTTGCATCAACACACAACCCAAACCCTTATGTGAAGCGTCGCTGAATATTACAAAATTCCCTTGATCATCTGGAAGTACCAACACCGGAACTGTTATCAACTTCTGCTTTAACTCTTGAAAGCTATCTTCACATTCTGCACTCCATTCAAACTTTTGATTCTTTCTGGTTAACTTGGTCAATGGCGTGGCGATCTTCGAGAAATCCTTGATGAATCTTCTATAGTATCCGGCCAATCCTAGAAAACTTCGCACTTCCATAGGAGTCTTTGGCCTCTCCCAACTCATAACTGCCTCAATCTTTGCCGGATCCACTTTAACTCCCTCATTTCCAATAACATGCCCCAAAAATTGAACTTCCTTTAACCAAAACTCACATTTGGTAAACTTAGCATATAACTTCTCTTGTTGGAGTATCTCCAATGTTATCCAGAGGTGCTGCTTCTGTTCTTCTTCCGACTTAGAATAAATAAGGATGTCATCAATGAATACCACGACAAATTTGTCCAAATACTTCTTAAATACCCGATTCATCAGATCCATAAATACGGCCGGAGCGTTGGTCAATCCAAACGGCATTACTAGGAATTCATAATGCCCATATCTGGTCCTGAATGCGGTCTTAAGAATATCTTCTTCTTTGATCTTTAATTGATGGTATCCCGATCTCAAATCAATCTTCGAAAAGCATTTTGCTCCCTTCAACTGATCAAAAAGGTCATCTATCCTTGGTAGCGGGTAGCGGTTCTTGATCGTCACCTTATTCAACTTACTACGCCATAGATGGGCAAATAAGACACTTTTCTAATGTAATGCCTGTTTTGCGTTACATTAGACAGACTTTTTTGACCTATTGTAACACTAACGAAATAGCGTTACTTTACATGTAAAGTTACTGTTACGTTAGAGGGCTTGTGTTGCAGTAGAAAGCTAATGTTACAATAGTGCTGACATGACGTAACGCTTTGCTTTATCATTATAATAATATTTAATTAATTTATTATTTTTTTGGGCCCCACAGTGTACACGTCAGCAAAAGTGGGTCCCACATGTGGGCCCCACTAAAACTTGTTCCAGAAAGTGGGTCCCACACTAACAGGTGGACCCCCCATGTGGGCCCACACTGCCACGTGGCACTGCCATGTCAGCAAAGCGTTACGTTAACTTTTCTGTTACAACGCTACTGTTACATTTGCTCAACCCTGCCACGTATGCACCGCCACGTCATCAAATAATTAATTATTTAATTATTTAATAAATAATTAATTAAAAAATTAAATAAATAATAATTAAATAAATAAATAATGGAGAAGTGGGCCCCACATGTGGGATCCCCTTGTGGGCCCCACATGTGGGCTGCACTTGTGGGCCCCACATGTGGGCTGCACTTGTGGGCCCCACATGTGGGCCCCATATTAAACAACTATTTAATTATTTAATAAATAATTATTTAAATAATTAAATAAAAAATAATTAAATAAATAAATAATAAAGAAGTGGGCTCCACTTGTGGGCCCCACATTTAGGCCCCACATTATCCAATTATTTAATTATTTAATAAATAATTATTTAAATAATTAAATAAATAATAATTAAATAAATAAATAATGGAGAAGTGGGACCCACATGTGGGCTCCACTTGTGGGCCCCACATGTGGGCTCCCCTTGTGGGCCCCGCATGGGGGCTCCACTTGTAGGCCCCACATGTGGGCCCCATATTAAACAATTATTTAATTATTTAATAAATAATTATTTAAATAATTAAATAAATAATAATTAAATAAATAAATAATAAAGAAGTGGGCTCCACTTGTGGGCCACACATGTAGGCCCCACATTATCCAATTATTTAATTATTTAATAAATAATTATTCAAATAATTAAATAAATAAATAATGGAAAAGTAAGCCCACATGTGGGCTCCACTTGTGGGCCCTACATGTGGGCTCCACTTGTGGGTCCCACATGTGGGCTCCACTTGTGGGCCCCACATGTGGGCCCCACATTATCCATTTATTTAATTATTTAATAAATAATTAAATAAATAAATAAATAAATAAATAAATAAATAATCAAAAAATATAATGCCCGGATCGTGGTCGGATCGTAATAGGGTTCATATGTCAGGATATGATTCATTTAACGGTTCGACCCACATATCCGTCGTTCGATTTTTTTAATCGGTTTTCTCGACGATCCAACCGTACGGATGTTATTAAACTGCCTTCTTAACATTGGGAAAAAATAATCAAAAAATATAATGCCCGGATCGTGGTCGGATCGTAATAGGGTTCATATGTCACGATATGATTCATTTAACGGTTCGACCCATATATCCGTCGTTCGATTTTTTTAATCGGTTTTCTCGACGATCCAACCGTATGGATGTTATTAAACTGCCTTCCTAACATTGGGAAAAAATAATCAAAAAATATAATGCCCGGATCATGGTCGGATCGTAATAGGGTTCATATGTCAGGATAAGATTCATTTAACGGTTCGACCCACATATCTGTCGTTCGATTTTTTTAATCGGTTTTCTCGACGATCCAACCGTACGGATGTTATTAAACTGCCTTCCTAACATTGGGAAAAAATAATCAAAAAATATAATGCCCGGATCATGGTCGGATCGTAATAGGGTTCATATGTCAGGATAGGATACATTTAACGGTTCGACCCACATATCCGTCGTTCGATTTTTTTAATCGGTTTTCTCGACGATCCAACCGTACGGATGTTATTAAACCGCCTTCCTAACATTGGGAAAAAATAATCAAAAAATATAATGCCCGGATCATGGTCGGATCGTAATAGGGTTCATATGTTAGGATAAGATTCATTTAACGGTTCGACCCACATATCCGTCGTTCGATTTTTTTAATCGGTTTTCTCGATGATACAACCGTACGGATGTTATTAAACCGCCTTCCTAACATTGGGAAAAAATAATCAAAAAATATAATGCCCGGATCATGGTCGGATCGTAATAGGGTTCATATGTAAGGATATGATTCATTTAACGGTTCGACCCACATATCCGTCGTTCGATTTTTTTAATCGGTTTTCTCGACGATCCAACCGTACGGATGTTATTAAACCGCCTTCCTAACATTGGAAAAAAATAATCAAAAAATATAATGCCCGGATCATGGTCGGATCGTAATAGGGTTCATATGTCAGGATAAGATTCATTTAATGGTTCGACCCACATATCCGTCGTTCGATTTTTTTAATCGGTTTTCTCGACGATCCAACCGTACGGATGTTATTAAACCGCCTTCCTAACATTGGGAAAAAATAATCAAAAAATATAATGCCCGGATCATGGTCGGATCGTAATAGGGTTCATATGTAAGGATAGGATTCATTTAACGGTTCGACCCACATATCCATCGTTCGATTTTTTTAATCGGTTTTCTCGACGATCCAACCGTACGGATATTATTAAACCGCCTTCCTAACATTGGGAAAAAATAATCAAAAAATATAATACCCGGATCATGGTCGGATCGGGACATTAAAATATCGTTTTTTCTAAAATTTACGAAAAAATGAAAAAAATGAAAAAATGAAATAAAATGAAAATCATACAAAAGGTGCAGTGAAAATATGGGCGGCGAAATTTCCCCCTAAAAACATCACTCTCTCTCTCAGACTCTCTCTCAGAAACATCACTCTCTCTCGACCTCGCTCACTCACCTCAGCCTCCCACCTCGCTCACTCACTCACCTCTCACCAACACTCCCTAACTCTCACCCATCTCACTCTCCCTAACTCTCACCCATCTCACTCTCCCTAACTCTCACCTCACATCAGCCGCACTCTCACCTCAGCCTCACCTCAGCCGCTCTCATTTCGGTGGATTCAGCAGCAATTAGGTGGTTCTCAGCAACATTTCGGTGGTTCGGGTTCTCTGCAACGGAGTTAGGGCGTGCAATTAGGGTTTCAGAATTTTAGGGTTTCGGTTGGAGCTAGCAATTAGGGTTCAGAGCTGCTTTGTGGTTTCGATTTTGGACCAAGGTAACCTCTAATTGAACTTTATTTTTGATTTTATGTATTTATCCCTGCTTATTTAATATGTTTAATATGTGTCTGTGTTTAATATGTGTAATATGTGTAATACGTTTAGAGTTTGTGTTTAATATGAATGTAATATGTGTTTGTGGTCATCTCCCCCCTCTCTCTGTCTCTCTCTCTCTGTCTCTCTCTCTCTGTCTCTCTCTCTCTCTCTTTGAGTTTTATTGTTTTAGATTCTTGTAATTATGGTTATTACATTTCTTGATGTGATTACGTGCCGAGATGAATTGATGAAATTATGTTGCTTATTCGCTGTTTTTTGTTATTTAATGTCCAAATGCAAGGCTTAACTCTGTTTGCCATTTGGTTACTGTGTCTTGTTTTTATCATCTCTTAGCAGTACTGGGCCTTCCTTAGTTCCTTGTACAATTAAATAATTATATATTATTTGAATACTTAAGACATTAATCTAATCTCAAACTGATTTTATGTGCTATACAAGTTTTTGACTATTGATCTTTTACATTCTAACATTAATCAAAGCATGGATAAAAATGGGGAATGAGATGTAGGAAATTATTAGTTTATCTAGTATCACTGCAGTATAGTGCACAGAGAGGATTACACGGGCTTTTTTAGGTAGACTTATAATCTTTTAACTTCGCAGGCTATATTATACAGTGTACTTATGGAAGATGATTATAGTAGCTGGATAGGATTTCCAAAATCTACTAAAGAATATGTACGAGGGATAAAGGCATTTATGGAAAATTCATTTCCAATTCATGCTAAAGGAGAAGAAATGAAGTGCCCCTGCAAAGTATGTGTCAACCGTTATTGGCACACTCAAACAGTTATCTATGATCATCTCATATGTAGTGGCCCTTCTCCACTATATATGAAATGGATTTGCGAGGTATCACATACCAAAGTAGACGGTATTACTGACTTCATGGATTCGGGGACGGGGATGGATTTCGAAGATAATTTAGGTGAAATGTTCAATTGTACGGGTAAAAAGTTTCGAGATTTAGAAAATGACTATGAAAGTCTAACAAATGCAGAGGCTAGAAAGTTTTATGGCCATGTTAGGGAGGGTAAACAACCACTATACCCCGGATCCACTAAATTCTCTCGGTTAAGTTTCCTGATCAAACTTTATCATTTAAAGTGTGCTCATGGAATTTTCGAGTCTGCCTTTGGGGAATTGCTGGAGTTAATAAGAGACGCCTTTCCTGATGCCCAAATACCTTTGTCTTTGAATGCTGCAAAAAATATGATCAAGGATTTAGGCTTACATTATGAAAAAATACATGCATGCCGAAATAATTGCATGTTGTACTGGGGAGAAAATAAAGACAAAGAAAAATGCGACAATTGTGGTGTTTCTAGGTGGGTGTTACCGGAAAAAAAGGCAATGATGCTAGTGATCCGGGGCAGGTTATACACAAAGTGCCAGCTAATGTGATGAGGTACTTCCTTCTAAAGCCGAGATTGCAGAGGCTATACATGTGCAAGGAATATTCGAAACTAATGAAATGGCACGATATGGGACGTCAACAGGAAGGAAAAGTAAGACATTCGGCTGATACAGAGGCTTGGAAGACGATAGATGCTGACTATCCTGATTTTTCATTAGAAAATCGGAATGTTAGTTTAGGAGTAGCCTCAGATGGATTCAACCCCTATCGTTCAATGAACCTAAGTCACAGTACCTGGCCAATTGTATTGGTCAATTACAACCTCCCACCTTGGCTATGCATGAAACAAGAAAATCTAATTCTTTCGACACTAATATCTGGTCCAGATTCACCAAAGAATAGTATTGATGTGTTCATGCAACCTTTAATTGCCGAGTTAAAAGAATTATGGGAGGTCGGCGTTAATACTTATGATGCCTTGGCTGATGAAGATTTTAATTTACGTGCTAGAGTGCTATGGACTATTAGCGATTTCCCGGGATATGCTATGTTGTCCGGCTGGAGCACAAAAGGCAAACTAGGGTGTCCTGTCTGCCATTATGAAACTTCATCACTTTATTTAAAGCATAGCAAGAAAATGTGCTATATGAACCACCGAAAGTTTCTTCCTTCTGCACGCAAGTGGAGAATGGATACTAAAAGGTTTAATGGAGCAATTGAAATGGGGCAGTGTCCTTCAGTTTTAACGGGAACTGACATTGAGGAGTTGTTGTTTGGGTATGTAAACCAATTCGTCCTGCAGAACAAAAAGGCAAAGAGTAAAACTGAGGGCCCTTTTAAAAAGAAGTCAATTTTTTTTGATTTACCTTATTGGAAGCATAATCCACTTCGACATAACCTTGACGCCATGCACATAGAAAAAAATGTTTGCGATAACATATTGGGCACTTTACTCAATATAAGTGGCAAGACAAAAGATCATATTGTCGCTCGTAAAGATTTACAAGAAATGGGAATTAGAAAACCCCTCCATCCTGTTCTATCAGAAGATGGAGCACACCATGAAATACGAGCAGCAATCTTTGACTTGTCGAACAAAGAGAAGGAGATCTTTTGTTCAGTGTTGGAAAACACTAAACTGTCGTACGGTTGTGCCTCCAACATAGGGCGATATGTGCACACAAATGAGAGGAAAGTAGTGGGGTATAAGAGCCATGATGCTCATTTCATACTGCACTACTTGTTGCAGTTTGCCATCAAAAAAACTACAAAGGCTGAGGTTGCTGTACCTTTGATGAAATTGAGTGCCTGCCTTAGAGCTCTATGGAGCAAGGTTATCGATTTGGAGGAGCTTGAGAAGTTGGAAACTGAAATCGTCGAGGTACTTTGCCAATTTGAGATGATTTTTCCATCAGCTTTCTTCGACATAATGGTGCACTTGCTTGTTCATCTAACTAGAGAAGTTAGACTTGGGGGACCTCAGCACCTTCGAAACATGTTCCCAATAGAGCGTTATCTTGCAAAATTGAAATCATACGTTCATAATAGAAGTAAGCCGGAAGGTTCTATTGCAGAAGGTTATATAGCTGAAGAATGTGTAACATTTTGTTCAAGATTTTTGGCTGCTGATGAAACAACAAAAAACAACATGTGCTCAACAGTTTTCGAAAGAGGGCCAACACAAGCTGAATATCATATCAGAACGAGAAGGAATAAAGATGGAACTATTATTCATTTGGAAGATGTTGATTGGAAGGCAAGTCATCGCTATGTTTTGTTCAATACTGGTAACAAAGAAGCAGAGAGGCTCCTCGAGTAAGTTTAATAAGCTCTAACGTAAATAATTTTAATTCATAATTCAAGAACTTTTTCTTTTCTGCACTATTTTAACTTAGTATAATTTTAGGGAACATCAAGCCTTGGTGGACAGCCACGAAAATACGAACAGATACAAGAGGGCACGAAGACACACGACAGAATTCTGGGACTGGTTACGAGAAGAGGTTGGGAAAATGGTGGAGGTTTCATCTGACTTGGGGGTGTTTGCGTTGGGGCCTAATCGAACAACTAGAAGGTTTACTGGTTATGTTGTTAATGGCTATCGATTCCACACAAGTGATAGAGATTCTCGATGCACAACACAAAACAGTGGTGTATATATGACTGCACAAACAACTAGTTTCTCTAGTTCTAGAGACGAGAAACCTATAGTTGGGGATGTCAGCTACTACGGATCGATAGAAGATATCATAGAACTTGATTACTGGGGATTATTTACAGTTGTCCTATTTAAGTGTCGTTGGTACCAACAACAAAAAGATCCACACGGTCACATTCGAGTAAATTTCAATAGGTTATGCCATAAATCTGATCCTCATGTCCTGGCCAAACAAGTGCAACAAGTTTTTTATGTGGAAGACCCAATCGAAAAGAATGTACATTACATAATTAAGAAACTACCGAGGGAGTGGTGTGATAATGGAAACGTGGATGCACATGAAGATGTCAACGATACTGATCTCCGTGAGACTGAATTTGTTTGTGGACTTCAAACTCATGTTGATGAAATGAGTTGGTGCAGAGATGATATCCCTACAACAAGAGTTCCCATTCCCGATAAATGAAGCAACCAAACTGCTAAACATTTATAAGTTTAAAATTAATCACAGCAGTGAACTTTATTTTGTATTTTCTCTGTGTTTGGACTATTTAGATGTAATTGAATATCTTAATTTATTTCTTCCATGAATTCTTCAATGAAATCCATCTTTGTAGTTTAAATTTTTTATCGTCGTTGTCTGATTTGTAGTTTATATTTATTGTCTTGGTAAGTTCAGCATGCCCTTGTTATATTTCGTAGTGTTGGGATTAAATCTCCTTACTGTAATTTAGTTGATTCAGTAGATGCATATGATAACTATTTTTTCTCATTTTTATAATTTTGTATGTTAGCTGCAAATATCCTACACGTGTAATAAAAACAAATATAGGATATGAAGTAGATGCTTAATAACTTTTTGTGATCGAAATTGTGTTTGTTGCATTTGTGTCGAGTGCCAATTCATGAATATTTTGTTGTTTATTATTTGATCTAATATGTGTTTACCAATTAGTTCGAGATATGTATTTATGGCATACTAGGATTTGGAAAAGATACATTTGAAATATTTTTGTTTAATGGTCAGCCATTGACATCTCTTTGAACTCTGTGCAGGATGGCAGAAAAATACGTTAATATTGGATTGTACCACGGTGGGGAGTTTCAGAGGACAAGTTACTCTGGTGGAGATTGCTTGACTATTTATAATGTAGATGCTGATATGTGGGCTTATAATGATCTGATGGAGGAGGTGAAGGATCTCCTCAAACTCAATGAAATCGGAGGAGTCTATGCAAAAGAAGGAAAACATGGTGGTTGGAAGCTGCTGAGGACTGACCTGGACATCATTCAAGAGATAGAAAAGTGCAACGATGGCGAAGAGGTCAAGCTTTATGTAGACACAGTTGTTGACCCTGCAATTGAGCCGTTGTGTGAGATGCAGCCACACGTGATTGTCAGGCCGAGGAAAAGCCTGTTTGAAGGTATGCCTATTGCTGATAAATAATTAGGTCCCCATTAAGTACACATCTCTATCTATTTCTGTATCTCTTTATATATGCATAATGGGACTTGGATGTCCATATTAGTTGAAGATAATTCTTTGACTTGGATTTTTTTCTTGCATAAATACAGTTTCACCGAAGAAAATACAAAAGCGGAAATATATTACCACACATGAACTCCAGCAGAAGCAGAACCCAAGGAAGATTGTTAAGAAGACACCTGAGCCCAGTCGGAGGTATGCGTTACGATCATCGCCAGCTCTGTTGCCTACTCAGCAAGATGCAATTGCTGGGCAAGGAAACGATAAAGGGTCTGCTAGAAGGAAACTACAGTTACAAGATGATATTATTCTGGATAAAGAGGTATTTTTTTAATTTTCCTTCTTAAAAACATAAGTTATAATGATTATTGTTGTGTTATGTCAATTTAATCACTGACCTTGTCTTCATAAATTATTGTAGTTGCCCCCACCACCACTGACCGAAATCAAAAGAAAAAGACCCCGTACTTTGCAAAATAATGAGAAAATGAAAGATCAGCTACAAGGTGATGCACGCCAAGTAAGATGTCCCCTTGAACTTGTTATACCTGACATCGAGGTATCCTTGTCAATGTTCCTCTTTTTTTTCTTCTAACCTGGACTGTAACACTTGTAATATTCACTTAAACACTCCTTCTAAATTTTTAGAAAGAAAGTACAATGCATAGTTGAGCTACACTAATAACAGTGCTGATTTATAATTATTGCAGGTGCCCCCCCCCCCACTGCTACCAGCATGTGAGCAAGAAAGACTTAATCGAATGAAGGAAAATGATAGAAGGTTGGAAGAACTTGGGTTCAAAAAATTAGTGATTGATTTGAGAGCTCGATCAGCAACAGTTATTGAGAAATCCAAAGAAAAAGACAAAGCCTCTCCGGATGATGATGATTATAATCCGGAAAGTGAGGACGAACATGATAGTGATGATTCATCTGAGGTATGGATTTCTTTTACAGTCTTCATTACTTTGGCCTTCCTTCCTTGTTTCTCAAGAGTGTAAATTGTGTTTTTTATTAGTTTAAGACCTGATATTTTGTTTATCACTATATCAAGTTTCCTATATATTTTGTTTTTATTTTATACTCTTTATTGCTTTGGCCTCACATTATATTTGCAATCCTAATAATTGTAGAGAACGAAGAATGGGAAGAAAAAGAACCATGTCCCCTTGGACCAAGAACTCGTTCGCGAGCTAATGTCACCGCTGCAACAGAGAATGAACCATCGCAAGCTGGTAAAACATCTGACAAGGAAATGACCAGTAAATCTAAGCTCCTGAAACCAACATGTAGTAAAATCTTAAAATCCGCGAGCAATTCAGAATCACGTGGGTCTGTATCTGCTTATTTAGCAATGCGGGAACGTCAAAAGCAGGGCATTCTTCCGCCAACAACCGAGAATGTGCACGCTTCTAATTCGGAAAATGTTGTTGAGGAAGAAACTGAAGCAGGTACTTTTACTTTCTAAATATAACTACGCATGAATTATGCACACTAATTATTTATTGATGGAGAGGCAGTAAGAATTTAATTAATTATTAAATTCGCAGTCACCTTTTTTTGTGTGTGCATGTACTATGAAGTACCAAAGCCCAAAAAATGGAGAGGAAGGACAAAACTGCTAACTGTTCACGCAAGGACACGTGATGAAAGACCGGTGATTTTTTTGAACAAACAAAATGTACCTGTTTCAAGAGACGGAAAAGTTACGAGAGAGCTGAGTAATTTTCTCGGAACAGTTGCAAAGGACAATGTCTCTCTTACTTATGTCAACTGGCGCCTGGTTCCTGAACAATTGAAGAAGAAAATGTGGGACTATACTCGGGTAAATTCTATTACCTAAACCTCAGTTTCATTTATTTTTCAATTAACCCCTTCATTTTATTGATCTTGAGTTTATTATATATTAGGACCATTATATTATTCCCAATGAAGCTCAGTCCTGGGTTTATGAGACAATTAATAGATGCTGGAGGACTTACAAGTCTCGGATGAAGGCAAAGCATTACACACAGCATGCCACTGATGATGAAAGGCTTGAACATAGGCCCAAGGAGATTCCGCTCGAGGATTTTAAATTGCTGATAAAGTATTGGGGAGATGAGTCGGTGAAGGTGCCTTCGTGCTTCTTTTTAATATGATTTTAATGATTTTAAAGATTCTCAAACTGGATTGTGCAATTTTTTTTAATAGGAATTAGCACATGATAACAAAGTAATCCGCGCTTCGGTAACTGACCCACACAATCAGGGTGCCAACAGTAGTGCAGAAGTTGGAGAGAAGTTGGTATGATTCCTAAATTAACTAGTACATTTATGAATATTTCCCCTTTTATTTTGATATTATAATTACGGCCCCATGGTTAAGTTAAATTGGATTAAATTTTGATTATAGGATAAATTTATAATTTAATTAGATGGGGACATGTTCTTAAATCCAATTTTAAAATGGGACATGTTAGAACCCCCCCCCCTTTTTTTAAATAATGTATCTGTCCTTGTCGATATCATCATTATAACTAGCAATTATTTAGTTGTCTGATTAGTTATGATATTCAGATTATTACAAACCAATCCGCATTTATATAACTTTAAATAATTCACTGTGAACAACCCGAAAAAACTAATAAAATAGAGCTCGCAGACACAATAATTTAGTTGTTCATGTCAAGTGCCATCAAACATTTTTGTGCTTTAATTCTTCAGAAATCAGATGCATGTCTATTTTTTTGCTGGTATTTGCTTGAATTTAGATATTCAATTTCAGAACTGCATTAATATTGCCTTTATTGACTTCCCGTACACACTTGGATTGTGTCTACTAAATAGTAATGACTACCTAGTTGTTTGTTCATAAATCCTTTGATTGAATGTTAGTGCTTAGGCATTTTTTAAATAGTTGATGTGCAATTTTTCTTAAGTAAATCAATAGTTATGTGGTAACTTTGAGCTAGATAACCTTGTCTTTTTCTTTTGTGCTCTATAATAGAAAAAGACTGATCCTAATCTCGCCTCGCCATCACAAGCTGAAATTTATTTGGAATCTCATGAACAAGATGGCCGAACATACAAGACTACGGCTGCTCCGCAAAAAAGAAACATAAGGACTTTACTTTTTTATGGAGGTTAAATGTTGCACGGTAGTTCAATTTGTCTATTTCTTTAAAATTAAGAGATAAAAAATGCTTTGCCAAGTATGTTTTGTTGGTTTAATTTATTTGGTAAAACAAATAACATAAGAGACTTAGCGGAAATAAAATGCTGTTAAGTATTAGTATAGGCCACCTTAATGCAAACCTTGTTAGTAGTTGTGTAGTTGTGTAGCACAATTCTATGGTAAAATTGATTAATATTTAATAACATTTTTCTTGTAGAGAAAGAACAAGAAAGCGATGGAATCAGATTCGGCTCCTGCAGACACTTATTTGGAAGATTTGACTGCAAAGATCAGGGGAGAACTTGAGGCTGAACTGGAAGAAAAGGTTTCCAAGAAAGTGCAGGATAACTTGTCAGTTATTCTCAAAAAGATTGCAGCAGCTAATCCAGGCTTGAATCTGGACATTGGAGAAGTTGATGCTAATATTTCAAGCGAGGATGATGAAAATGGTACACCAATGACTATCGGGACTGCTGGGACTTCCAAGACTGCCCGGACTTCTTCTTAGATATTTCTCTTTACAAGCATTAGCTTGAGTTAATAGTATGGACAGTTATGTTATTTAGACTTTTGAATTATTGGTTTATAACTTTTGGTACTCACTGTAATTGGTGGTGGATGGTGTTTATTTGGTTTGGTTAGAGTTGGAATTTGGGAATTGTTTGGTGTTCTTGTTAGTATGATTTTGGTGGAGTGATGTAGTGAATCGTACTATAATTTTGGCGAAGTGGTTATTATGTTGGCGGAGTTGGTGTTCTGAATGCTGTAAGACTAGTTTGTTGGGGAAATATGTTTTGGTATAGTTGAATTGTTATTTTGTTAATGGCAGTAATGTGTTTATCAAAACTACATTTCAAAATGTTATCTATTAGTGTTACAATAGCTATATTTATCACTGTTACAAAATCTAAATTTGTGTTTCTTTTGCCAAAATACAGTGTTACATTAGATTTGTTTACTGTTACGTCAGTAATAAAAGTGGGCCCACATGTGGGTCCCACATGGCAGTGGGACCCACTTGATGATGTTATAATGGGCCCCACTTGATGACGTGGCAGTGGGCCACACTTGATGACGTGGCAGTGGGCCCCTTGATGACGTGGTAGCGGGCCCCATATGATGACGTGGCAGTGGGTACCACTGATTAGCCAATCTATATGGGAGTCCACGTGGCAGTCCATGTGGCATTGCTCGCCACGTGTCAGTGGGTCCTTCTATATGACATGGCTGCCTACGTGGCAATCCAGTCAGGTGGGTCCCACATGATTTTTTCAAATGCTAAGGTAACACTGAATTGCCGTTACGTTTGATTTATCTAGTGTTACTCTATCTCCCTAAGGTAATGTTTTTATTTGTGTTACGGTTGATAATCAAAACATTACATTAGATAGCAATGGCAACATTTGCGGATGAAATGGTTATTTGGCGTTACAATAGGCCTATTGCAACATAAAACGGGCCTAAGGTGACGTAAAATGAGTGTCTTATTAGCCCATCTATGGTGTAGTGACTCCCGGTAATCTATGCATAGACGCATACTCCCATCTTTCTTCTTTACAAACAGAACAGGTGCTCCCCATGGCGACATACTTGGTCGTATCACTCCTTTATCCAATAATTCTTGTAGCTGGCTCGCCAACTCTTTCATTTCTGCTGGTGCCATCCTATACGGGGCCTTTGAAACTGGTTCCGTGCCTGGAGCAAGGTTGATCTCGAACTCAATTTGTCGATCTGGTGGTAAGCCTGGTAGTTCGTCAGGAAACACATCGGGGAACTCGTTAACTACAGGAATATCTTCCATGCTGAGGCTGCCTCTCTCTGAATCCACTACATATGCCAGGAACGACTCACAACCTTTTCTAAGTAACTTCTTAGCCTGAACAATTGTAAGAAATAGTTGCTCTTGCCTCTGCCCCTTAAATACTACCTTCTCTCCACTCTTCGTCTTTAAATACACTCTCTTGGTCTTACAATTTATATGAGCGCTATTCTCTCCAAACCAATCCATTCCTAAAATTATATCAAACTCTCCCAACTTGAAGAGTATCAAGTCGGCTGAGAACTTATACCCCGAAATATCAATCTCACACTTTGGACAAAATTGATTCACAGGAATCTTCTCTTGGTTCGCAATTACCACATTTACTACCTAACTCATAACCATTTTATCACATTGGAGCTTATCAACAAAAGATTCTGATATGAAAGATCTTGTTGCTCCCGAATCAATCAATACTTTAGCTTTGATATTATTGAGTAAAAGTGTACCTGTTATCACCTCTGAATTCTGTACAGCATCCTTCATCTTCAAATCAAATGTCCTTGTTGTTGCTTGTGGGGTTGGTATAGGTGGTGGAGGTAATGCCAATACCTCAGCTGGCACGCTTGCACTGGTACTTGCCACGTTCATCAGAGCTTTGACTGGTCCGGTTGCCTTACACTCCCTAGCTATGTGTCCAGTCTTCCCACACTTGTAGCACGTAACTCCTGGCTTCGGCATCTTGCACTCATTTGCCAAATGTCCCTTCTGATTGCACCTATAACAGGTGATGCTCAGCTTATTGCATACTCCGGGGTGCCTTCTTCCACAGTGCTTGCATTCCGGTCTCTGGAACCTGTTTTCTCCAACTTGCCCTTGGCTTGCCTGGTTGTTCCCTTTTGATTCTTGCCTTTTGTCCAAATTTCCCTTCTTTTGAAAATTTCCGCCCTTTGGAAACCAATCCTCTTTATATTTCGATCTTGCGAACTTCCGGCTTCAGACTTTTCTCCATAAAATGGAACCTTCCTCTTCTTGTTATCCCTCTCTTTCCTTGACTGCATCCCATTATTCTCAATCAGAGCAGCTTTCTGTACTACTCCCGCATAAGTTTCAAGCTCAAACATAGCCACCCTATCTTTGATCCAAGGCTCCAATCCTTGCTGAAATTTCTTTACTTTTTCCTCCTCAGTGCTGGTATACTTTGTCACAAACCTTGACAACTCAGTCAACTTCTTCTCATACTCCAATACAGTCATGTTCCCTTGCTTCAACTCAAGAAATTTTAGCTCCATCTGATTCTGTATGTACTTAGGGTAATACTTGTCTAGAAATAACTTCTTAAATCTCTCCCAAGAAACCTGCTGAGTGACTTCCATAGCCTTTATTGATTCCCACCAATAGATGACTTCTCCCTTCAAGAAGTAAGTAGCATACGGCGTCTTCTGATCGTCTCCTAACTGTACCAACTCAAAAGCCCTTTCCATCTCCTTGATCCATGTGTTAGCTATCACTGGATCAGTGGTATCATGAAATACAGGTGGATTCAAATTCTGAAAAGCCTTGAAAGTGACAATTTGTCTAGGTGGTACTGGTGGTTCAGGTGGTTGGTGTGGCTCACGGTTATCTTGGTTTTCAATTCGTTGTTGAAGAGTTAGTTGTTGTTGAGCTATAGCATTGGTTTGCTGTTGCAAGGTTTCCAGTAGTCGAAGAATATTTGGGTCTGTGGTGGAGGTGGTTGTTGGGTTCTTCTTTTTGGGAGGCATGATCCTAAAATAAGAGTTGTGTCAAAACAAATATGAATGATAAAATGATTCGAGGGTATCGCATGGCATTCTCATTTACATATAGGGTCAAGTTTCCAAATTAAGCAGATATGATGATAAAAACATAAAATAACAGTTGCGAGCAAATGGAACAATAGCACATAATTATTGAAATTTTAAAGGTCACAGTACATAGGATTGGGACAAAGTCTGATTTTAGGAATAACAGGCTTATTTAAAGGAAACAACGGAAACAACTGGGGATTCCATAGAGTCTGATAGTACAACAACATGAAAGTTAAATGGAAAGAACTAAGGTTCCACTCCATCTGAACGGGGCTTGGTAGTCTTTTCCTCTCGAAGCGTCTTCACAATGCTCTGGAGCTCATCCGCCACCATCTGAATGACATACTGGCTGGTACGGTCCCGGTGTGCTGGCATCTCCTCAAGCTTAGTGTTGACGTACTGAACCAAGGTCTCAAGTCTCGCAGTCATCTGCTCCTTGGGCTTCCCTTCGTAGTTTCGGCTGTCCGAATACACGTTCTTCAGTCGGTCTATCAGTCGGTCGTACTTGCCCTGAAGCATATCGAACTCGCGCCTCAACTCAGCATACACGGAGAAAGCAATAGTGTCGTCCGACCCAGAGGATGACGAAGAATGCGCCATTTGCTGACAACCAATAAGAGGAGTATTAACAATAATTTACTTAACCTACTCTCTCGCATAATATCTATAACCTACACACAAATCCTATAACCTATTTGGGCTGTCCAGGGACTCTAAACCGTAGCTCTGATACCAAAACCTGTCACACCCCCAACTTAAACAGCAAAATAAATATAGCTATTACATCATTTTAATGAAGAATACACAACCAAATCCAAGATCTTACAGTTTAGGGTTTGGAACAGCCCAACACTACCAACTATTACATGTGATTACAAATACTGAGTCCTCACACAACAATTATTACTTATTCTACCTGAGCTCGAACATAAGCATCAGCATCACAAGTTTTACGGGCAGTCTGCTTGAATCTAACCATAGCTGCTAGCTGTAATATCAGGGTAAAGCAAGGAGTGAGCCAAATGCTCAACAAGTGCTAACAGTACGACACAAAACATAAATTGAGATATACTTTTAAGAATGACAATGAAAAGACATAACCAATGATAACGAGAGATAAAACTATGTGAGATGGCATCATTTTGCTTGCATCAAAACAATTTTAAAATCATGTCTTAATCAAAATCATTTTATGACGCTACGGATTACAGCCGGTGATCAGCCGCGAAGTAATCTCGAACCTCGTTGGGTTCTAAAACATTAATGGGAATCCCTAGGCAACTTTTAAGCCTAATATAAGTGTGGAAATGACTCGCGTCTCAGTCCAGATCCACTATTCAAGAAAACATGTATCCCCCTTTGGGACTGAAAACTCACATTTTATTTATTTCAAAAGCTGATGCCGAATTGTAACAAAATCTCTTTTAACAGTAAATATTTTTACTAAGGGATTATAGATTAACTCGAAACATGGGAAATATTGTACTAAATCTCAGAGCCATGATTCACAAAACTAAAATCTATTAGGGTAACTGAATGGTTTTCATGTATCAAAGTTTGGACAAGGGAATTTAGTGAGGCTATTGGATATCATGAAAGGAAGTGCTAAATTGGGCTTAAAGCAATGGTTTCTCATCAAGGTTCAAGTGCTGGATCATCAAGAATGTAGGTTTCATGAATACTAAGGGTGTTAAGGTATGAAGAAATGATTTTTAGCTCAGGATATATCAGAATTGACAAGCTTTAGAATAAGAAAGAGGGGTATCAATCAATTAGAGACAACTTTGATAATTATTTGGCTTTCAGGTATCAAGGTAAGGTTCTATAGGGATTTAAGTATCAGGATGAGATATCAATACTTAGGAATCATCAATATATTAATCAAGAGGATCAATCAAGTAATATAACAACTCTTTATTTTATCATGGCATTTAACTATCATGAAAAGACTTTTGAACGACTTGCAATACATACTCGAGGGTTCATGACATTTCTATATAATTCAAAGATAAGCGAGAGATACGCTTGATTTAAACATATCAAAATGACTTAGGATGATTGCATCGATATATATGAACTGTTTATAGTAAATATGAAGGTCAAGTTGAATCACTTGCCTTGAGATAGGCTGGTCTGGTCTGACTGGTAGGAGCAACTGGAGCTTCACTCGACTTTTATGGCAAGTTTTCCCTCATCTCGAGATCCTACATAAATAATAATAATCCTCATTATAATATATTCTTACCATCTTAACCTATTTACAACCCGAAATTAAACATGGATGGCACTTAGGCCTATACGCACCAAATTTATATCCACCTTTATATTTCAAATGTACACACGTAGCCACATAATCACATATCGTATATTAATATCAAATAACACCATATATACCATAATGCAACACTAGGCTTGGATGATCTCGACTCACCACTTAAGTCACTTGGTCGCTAAACTAGACAAAGTCTTCAAATTTTGGCTCCCTAACTCGATGTGCCTTTCCTAAATTATCCAAAACCTATTGACCCTCACTTGTGCCTTTTTCTCTACTGACCTTATACCATCTTACAACTATGGTGGTCGACCTAATACTCACTTCTAAGTGTTCTAAAACTATGTGATAAGTGATAGTGCTCACTGGTGCAAATTTCAGAATGACAACTATAGTTTCTTGAGTGCATTAGGCACTCTTAAACTACAATTTTTCCTTCAAAACTTTTACACAAGACTATCCTGACCTAAGGGCATCTCACAAGCTTGATGTGGCTCAAGGGCCTGGCTTGGGCCTAAGCTAAAAGTCCAAGGTTCCCCTGCTTTTCTGTGCAGAAAACGTCCTGACTTGAATTAACTTGTGACACATGGTTCTAACTCATATCCTATGAACTATGGTTGGAAAAACTTCTCTGACACTCCCTCTAACTAAGGCCCAATTGGGCTAAATGAGGGCCTATCCATAACATGGTCAAATCTCCCTATTTCTAAGTTGCAACAAAACTGTCCCCTGCTGGACAGATTTTGTTATTCTACTTGTGCACCTAACCAAATGACATGCAAACCTTCAACCAACTCCTAAAACCTTTTGTATACTCCCAATACTAACTTCTGGTGGCTTGGGCCTCAAAGTGCACATCAATGACATGGTCAAAACTCACTCTAAACCTCAGGGTACTAAACTGATTTTCTGCAGAAACTATAACTCTCATTTTCCAAGGTTTTAACTTGACAAACTCAACTAACAACAACTCAATACTTAAACCAAGACTTATACATGGAAATCTACTGAACTAACTCCCTTATTCTCAAAATAACCTTGGGTGAGATCATCCATGCCCAAAAACAACAACATGCAACTAAATATATAACATGCAACTCATGGAAAGCACATAACAAGATTTCGGCTAGGCATAAAGTTTTAAATGCTCGCAAAATCGACTTGCACCTAATACTCATCCTTAATAATCATGAAATATAACTTCTTTTAAGTATTAGTAAGAAATTTATCATGGAAACAATCTAAGCACACCTATTTCGCATTTATAGATTTTTAAACATAACAACATGATTTCGAAAAGAATAGCATGCAAAACATGGTTGATCATCATTTTAATGTCTTAAAACTAGCATGCATGGCTAAACATAAATATATAATGAAATTTCAGTAGCATGCAAAGGATTTTAAAGCATGATATCTCCATAAAACACTTAGTTAGCACATATACATAATATATCTCATAGAGAGCTCTTGAATTCACAAGAATCAAGAGTTTCTCTTTGGAGATCACATACGAACTACACATGCATCCATGGAACTTCAACTTCCAAGTCTCAAAACACTTGGAAAGGATATAAGTTGAATGTAGGTAAAAGATTTACACTTGGGAAGATGAAGAATGAATTGAAAAATGGAAGGGGGGTGGGGGATTTGGCCTTCGGCCGAGAGCAAGGTGGGAGGGGGAAAAGAGAGAAAATTTGTGGTGTGTTGGAGTGTGGAATGAGTGGAATGATTTCTCCCACTTTGATTTTGTTTTGTTTTATGCTTTTTGGTTGACAAATAATGAGTGGAAGTGAGAACTTACAAAAATGTCCTTTAGCTAAAGTTAGGCCATTTTGCATGCAAGGCTAATATAGTAATTTGGTAATAATCAAATGAGTTAGTGAGGTTGGAAAAGTCTTATTTGCCCTTTGAGAGAATAGAAGGGTGATTTGCATGCATGGTCTCTTATGTAATTTGATAAATATGACAACTAAAATTTATAATGATTTATTTTTATAAAATAAAATACAAGTTCAAAAATTATAAAATTTATAGCATAAAATAACTTGGATTTTTAGAGACTTTATAAAATCATTTTCAAAATTTGTGAACAAAATACCTTTTAAAAGAAATTTTTTCCAAAGTTTAGAATATTCCTTATAAATCAAAAATAAAGAAATTAAATAAACTTTTGCTTTGAAAAATCATATACTACACAAAGCAAATTTATAATGCGGAAATTTTCACTCACACTAGCGTACAATCATTGAATATATTTTCATTTGATTTTAATATTATACCAAATCCATAAATAATATTACATAAAATGCCGGTCGTAACAAGGACACACACGCGCCACCTTCCCCACCGCAACCGGGGAGGGGCGGCGACGGAAAATTAAGAAAAATGCAGCACAGCATCAAGATACACCCAGATATACAAGTATAACACACACACTCGCGATTGAACGCACACAGGGGAAGAGAAGGAACGACCACCAGTCACCGGAATAACTAGGGACGGCGACGTAGCACCATAAAAAAAAGAAGAAACAACCACCGGTGATTCAGCACCGAGAGGCGGAGAATCGAGGGCTACAAAAAGGGAGGAGATTATAAACATATATATGAATCTGCCCTTTTGATGATGAAAAGGGTAGAAAGAAAAACAAAGAAATAAATTGATGTTTTTGTGAGGAATACAGGGGTAGCACTCATCTGATTTTGCCGAATACAACGTCGCATGTCCAATTATTTGGACACGTGTCTCGTTCCCTAAACTGCAAGCCCAATTTCGAATGTTTTAATATTTTAACGTATCACAATGCAAATAATTATTAATCGATATAGACCCCAAAATGAGTCTAATAATTTCCTAAATATCGCAAAATTTATAAAAAAATAATTTTCGAAGTTTTAAAACGATTTTTGAAGCGCCATTTAGACCCGGTGTAACCCGAAATTCAGCATTAGCGGGTCGAGGTGCACACAAAACAATTCCAGATAATTACGAAAATAGCCTTAAAATGTTAAAAATATCCCGAAGTAAATTAAAATATAAGTTTCGAAATTTTAAAAACACTTCTGAGGTGCGCTTTATACTCGCTTTTTAATAAATAACGAAACGACGCGCGCACGAAACAACTCCTGAAAATTCCCAAAATAATTTTAAAATTCTCAGAATAATACGAACTTAATAAAATATAAGTTTCATGATTGTTGAAGATTTCCATAATTAAATATGGATTTTACAATTAAACATACTCAGAAAATCATTTAAAGATAAATAATTAATGAAATATTAATTTCTCAATTTTATAAAATCCCATAAATAATTATTATAATTGTAAAACTACAAAAACAATTTTAGAGATGTTCCAAATATTTATGCAAATAAATTTGCATTAAATCCACTTTTAAAAGTGAAAATGATTCAGTACAACTCAATAATTAATTACACGAACGACCTTATGCATCATAAATCACACATAAATAGTAATAGAGCAACACATAGCAGTAAAAACCAATGCACATATTTTATTTATTTAATAATTTCCATAATTACGCATTTAAATAATATAAAATACACGAGTCGTTATACTCATCACAACCTGTTAGGTCACACAACACTGTAGAAGGGGGTTGAATATAGTGTTTAATACAATCAAATCAATTTCGAACACAAGTAACAGTAAACATATATATTCAATATAATAAACTATGTTATAATGGAACTGTTCTCTCTCAGTGACGAACAAATATCACTAAGAGCTGCTAGGTTACAATGTATGATCTTCTCGATAATGATAACACATAGTGTAAACCTATGTCTGTGTTTATATAGTATACAGCTACAAGATAAATTCTAATTGATATGGAATATAATTCTGTCTCCTAAAATATATCAATCAGATATCTTATACAAGTCTTTTTATCTTTTAACTCTTTTCATGCATATCTTCTTTTGTTTTAGTCTCGATCTTCTATCCTGTAAATCAGCTTCCTTCCTTAACTGTAAGTCCTCCCGCACTTAAGTTCTGACATAACCTTAAGTTCTGATATGACCTTAAGTTCTGACTTCCTGTAAGTACTGATTCCAGTAAGTACTGATATTTCCTGTTTGTTAAGATCTGAAAACTAAACATGAAACATATTAGACATGACATCTCAAATATATCTAACAATCTCCCCCAACTTGTACAAAATGCAAAAATATACAAGTTAATAGATTTGATGATGTCAAAAACATTTAAGTTCAAATGCAATGAGAGTTTAATAAGACTATTAACTATAAATTACAGAACATGCAGCTTTACCATCATCACTAGATCAATCTGAATCCATAATGATTCTTAACAAAATCTTTTACCAGCTTATCTTCAGCTTTTCTCAGAACTTCAACTAACTGTGCTTTGACCTGCATCAGTTCTTCATCTTTACTGTCACCAATTTGATAAATGGTTGTCCTGAGAGCTTGAATTGATGTTCTTTCAAGTCCATCACCAAGTCTGATAACTCTAGGTTGTGAAGAGTCTTCATTATAACATAAGCATCTTCCTTTCAGAATAACTTCCACCTTAGCAGAGTTCTTCAGCATAGGAATTTCTCTTCCATCATCTTCAGTAATCATTGAAATGTACTGATAAGCCTTTGTACCAGAGATTCTGAGAAGATCTCTTATAGCCTTCAAAATGTATTCTGACCATCTTCTTGTAATATCAGATTTTACTTCCAGAAGATAGTGAATATGTTGAAGCTCTCTGACAGACTTCTTTAGCACATCAGTATCAGCTAGTCTGTAAGTTCTTCCATCATTGAGAAATAAGATCAATTTCTCTTTTAGATCATCTTTATCATGAGCATCTATCATAATGTGAGCTGACATCACTTTGTCACGGTGCTTTTGTTTGATTTGTTCATATGGTTTATCTGTCAACATGAAAGGATCTCTTAGAGTAACTTCTACTCTTGTTTTTATCTTTTCTTCATCAGAACCTAATCCAGCTCTATCTCTAGGTTGCTTGGCTCTCAACCCAAATGTTGCGAGTTGATTAATCATAAGATTGGATTTTGGTTAAACTGGAGTAGCTTTCTTCCATAAAAGATTCTTCTTATCAGCAATTGTCATCTTTTTCAAATGAACTTGATCATTGTCAGTGGTTGATGTCTTGATAGATTGATCAGAATTTATTATTTCTTCTGTAGCTTGTTGTTCTTCATTCTGAATAACTTGAGAACTGTCATAGGTTGTTTTAGATTCTTCAATTAACTTTCTTCTTTTCAGAATTTGAACAGTTTCATCTTCTATCAAATCATCATCATGCATTGTAGCTTGATAGACAGGAACATAAGAACTTATCTTTTTCTTAATCTTTAAAGGTTCACCAACCTTTTCTTTTCCTTTTGACTTAGGATCAATCTCAGTTTGTGATCTAGTCTTGGACTTTGAAGCCTCAGAATTTGACTTTTCCTTGATCATAATGCCTTTTTCCTTAGGCCTTGGAGGTTTCTTTGCATTAGAAGCTTTACACTTTAGATTTGTCTTTAAAGCTGCAAATCTAGCTTCTTCCTCCTTGAGATTTTCCAAATCCATTCCTGGATTTTGTTTCAGAAATAATCTTCTAGCTATCCCCTCATCAATTGTCTGGATTTTAGGATATTTATAATAAACAGTAGTCTGCTTCCCCTTTAGCTTCAGAGTTTGTAAAAACTTCTGAGAGTCTTTAGATCCTGACTGAATCAGGATATCAGATCTTGACATCAGACTTTGCTTATCAGAACTTGACTTCAGACTCTTAACATTCACAGCATCAGAACTTGACTTGTTATGTGTAGAAGATTTGCTAACATCAGAAATTACTTTTTGTGAAGATTTTTCTTGGACTTTTCCTTGACCTCTGTTCTTATCAGAGTTTCCCTGGTCATCACATTTGTCATCCTTCTTCTTCAGTATTTGAGTAGGTTAGCATTTGGACTTAACTACCTTCTCCCCCTTTTTGGCATCATCAGGAAGTAAGAGAGAGAGAAGTTCAATTGAAGATTGTATCTCATCCAATTGAGCTTTCTGAGAAGCTTGATTTTGTAGGACCTCTGTAATTTGAGCATGTTGCTTCTCTTGAATCTTCTCAATGGCTTCAACTTTCTCAAGAGTAGGTCAGATATATCTATTCTTGTCAAGCTTAATCTGTAGATCTAGCTTATCAGCATTTTCCTTTAGTGTATCAACCTTAACATGAGTAATAGAATGTAGACCATAAGACTTCTTGTACTCATAGCTGTAACCTTGAGTTGAGTCTTGAAATTAGAATTTGACAATAACTCATTAGCTTTTGACACATGCTCTATCAGAATTTTGGTGCTTGGAATAAAATCTGATTCATTCCACTTCTTGGTCCACTCCACACCTCTGTGAGTATCCTCCCAAGGAATAGGTGCATCCTGTTCAACAAATTTATTTACCAATGCTTCCTTGCCCAGAATGGGAGCTAGAGTCTCGACAGAAACATTGTCTTCAGAACTTGAGGAAGACTCTTTATATTCTGACAGCACTACAGTGTGTGAAGCAACTGGAGATTCAGGAATAACATCATCTAAATTCTGAGCATCAGAATTTATCTCCAGAACTGGTGTAGATGGTATCTCAGCATCTAAGATTGGAGAGTTGACTGTAGATGGCTGAGCTGATATAGGAGCTTCCAAATAAAGAACAGTTGGAATGTGCAGCCTAGTGATATCAATTTCAGGACTTAATCCTGAACCTTCAACTGTTGTCTCTCTTACCGGAGAAATAGTAGGAGTGATCACTGTATTAGGAACAGTGTCTTGAGCTTTAGCTGTAAGGGCTTCAATGATAATTGGCTCTTTTGAGATCAGAGATTCCTGATCCCCTTCCTCAGCTTCTGCAGAATCTTCAGATGGAGATTTAGCATTATACCTCTTTGCCCTCATTTTCTTTAGTCTTCTTGCCAATGAAGGAGTTGCCTTTTCATCAGAGTTTATAGTTCTTTTCCACTTCAAAGTATCAGAACTTTGAGCTTCAGCATTTACCTGAGGGATTGACCCTTCAGCTTCTATTTCTTTCTGAAAATTGACATTCTCAGCTTCAACTATCACAGGTTCTGAAGCATGAACCTGTGCTTCAATTGTGTCTCAAATCATCACAATTTGTTATTGACCATAATTTTAATCAAAACATTCATCAAGAGATATTGTTCAAATAGATGAAGTAAAGATTAACAGACTACAATAAGAACATTCACATTCACATAATATGAGAGAAACAGAGAGGAAATCTTGCAATCAAAGGAAATTTCATTAAAATATCCAAAGAGTACATCTTATGAAATTTATAGATTTCATGCAAAAGATTACAAGATAAGCCTAGTCTAAGATCGTGAACATCAACAGCCTTAGTCCTAGAAGAAAACCTATCGACTAGCTCCTCCTGTTGCTGACAAAGAGCACTGCAAGACGGATGATCCGTTCTTGCTGAAGAAGAGCCTCTCTCCGTTCTTCTTCCGAATGATTAAGATGGAGCTGATAGTCCATCAAAAAGAACAAGAGGTTTGTGTGAACCTCTTGTGGAACCAAGTTCCAGATCTCTTCAGGAATGGCAGTGACATGCCATTCCTGTTGCCAGTCATCACAACTAAACTCTACATTGAAATTTTCATAGTTCATAAACATGTTGAAAAGAACCATTTTTGTTTATGAAGGAGAAAAATGATGAGAATTAAAAGAGAGAGAATGAGTTTGTGTGAGAATGGAATATGATTTGGCTGAGATGAAATGCGGTTTAAATAGCCAATAGAATACCAAGGGACTAGAGGACTATTTAACGATTAAAAGTAGAAATAATGATGCCTCGTCTCCCTAGACCGATGTGTAATAATAACAATCAGTAAAAAATGAAATCAGAAGTTAATGGGCATGGGAAATAAGCAATACCATGCACATGCAGTTTTTCGAGACAGACACGTTTACCACTAACCCTTAATGATTATGACTGTTTTTATCTCACCTAATTATATTCTGATTAAATATGACCGTTCAGCATTTACCACAAATAAGTCAAGTAAATAAATAATGCCACATAAGCATCAGAGTTTCCATCAGGATTTACATAAGAACTTGACTATTATCAGAACTTAATGGTCATCAGAATATGGCTTATGTACTCAAAAAGTGAATGTTTGTTTCTGTAATTCTTCATACAAATACTGACTTGTTTTCTTCAGAGTTTAATCATCAGAACTTCCATCAGAACTTGACCTCAGAATTTATGCATATGACACTTAACTGTTTGTAAGAAACAACTTAATCACCACAGTAATTTTTATCATTCATATGGAGTGAAAGTGTGTGCATTCAGCAGAATATCAGATACAGATTAAAGTCTGATAAACTTCAGTACATCTTAGAAATAAGGCATAACTAAGAAAAGTGCTTAAAATCTGTCATCAATCATGAAGTCTAATATATAGAACAAATTTATGCAAGAGTCCACCTAAACTGTTTGTGCTCATTTTATGCATCTTTTAAAATTCCTTTTTATAGTGGCTTCTAAGTATAAGTGAGTCACAACTGCTTATCAGAATTTATGCTATTATCAGAGTATTTCTCCGAAAATCAGAGAATGTGAAAAGTCAACAAGAAAATTTTATTTGCTTTTCAAATGCATATTACTTAATACCAGCAATGCACTTGGGCTTCCCTTTCACATATTTACTCTAGATCTCAAAGGAGTACTTGACTTTTATTTTCTTTTCTTTTCTTTTGATAAGTGAGGCTTATCAGCATTTAGTTCATCCTTAAGATTTACTGACATCGGAATTTGACAGATAAGAAGCAAGAATGTAGTTTGTGACTTAGTAATAAGATACACAAAGTAAACTTGACAAAGCTCAATATCAGAATTTGCTTGTGTTAATGAGTTTCCACATAAACAACTAATTCAAACATGGGATTTCTAGTATGTTAAAGACTATTAGGTCAGCATCTGGCACAGTTATCCTCATTGGATTAAATTGTCACAGAACATTCAAAACACTTATCAGAGTATATAGATCCACATCAGATAATAATCAGCATTTAATGAATTTCAATTTAAGCACAGATTACATAAAGATAAGACAATCTGTAAACACTGATCATAAAGTTTGATGCCTGAGAACAAAAACTAAGAAGATTTAGAGAAAGAACCTGAAACCATTCCAAGTTCATTTACCAATCATGTAAAAGTAGCTTCACATAGTGGTTTTGTGAAGATATCTGCTAGTTGTTGATCTGTTGGAACAAAGTGCAATTCCACTGTACCTTCCATCACATGTTCCCTTATGAAATGGTACCTAATGCTGATGTGCTTTGTCATTGAGTGTTGAACTGGATTACCTGTCGTAGCAATAGCACTTTGATTATCACAGTAAATAGGTATTTTAGAAAATTCTAACCCATAATCTAGTAACTGATTCTTCATCCAAAGAATCTGTGCACAACAGCTTCCTACAGCAATATATTCTGCTTCCGCAGTTGATGTGGAAATTGACTTCTGTTTCTTGCTAAACCAAGAAACCAATCTGCCTCCAAGAAATTGGCAGCTTCCACTAGTGCTTTTCCTGTCTATTTTGCATCCTGCAAAATCTGCATCAGAGTAACCTAATAGCTTAAAATCTGATTCTCTAGGATACCACAATCCTAGATCAGCTGTACCCTTGGGGTACTTAGAATTCTTTTCACAGCTATTAAGTGAGGTTCTCTTGGATCATCCTGAAATCTTACACAAAACAGGTATCATACAAGATATCAGGTCTACTTGCAGTTAAATAGAGTAAAGAGCCAATCATACCTCTGTAGTTAGTAATATCTATTGATGAACCAGTATCTTTATCTAACTTGGTTGCAGTGGATATGGGAGTTGATGCAGTTGAACAATCTTGCATTCCAAATTTCTTCAGTAAATTTCTGGTGTACTTGGATTGACAGATAAAAGTACCTTCTTCATTTTGCTTGACTTGAAGTCCCAGAAAATAGCTGAGTTCTCCCATCATACTCATTTGATATCTTCACTGTATTAGTTTTGCAAACTTTTCACAGAGTTTGGCATTTGTAGAACCAAATATGATATCATCAACATATATCTGTACCAAAAGTAGGTCCTTTCCATGGTTGAGGTAGAATAGTGTTTTATCAATTGTACCTATGTGAAATCTACTTTCCAGAAGGAATTGAGCAAAAGTCTTATACCATGCTCTAGGAGCTTGCTTAAGGCCATAAAGTGCTTTGTCAAGCCTGTAGACATGATTTGGAAATTTTGAATCTACCAAGCCTGAAGGTTGTTCAACATAGACCTCTTCTTCCAATTCTCCATTAAGAAAATCACTTTTCACATCCATTTGAAAGACTTTAAACTTTTTGTGAGCAGCATAAGACAAAAAGATTCTTATGGATTCCAATCTAGCAACTGGTGCAAATGTTTCATCATAATCAATACCCTCTTGTTAAGAGTAGCCTTTAGCAACCATCCTTGCTTTATTCCTTGTAATTATGCCATCACTGTCAGTTTTATTTCTGAACACCCATTGTGTGCCAATAGTGGATCTGTTCTTTGGTCTTGGCACTAGGGTCCAGACTTTATTTCTTTCAAATTCATTTAACTCTTCCTGCATTGCTTGCACCCAATCAACATCTTGAAGAGCTTCTTCCACTTTCTTTGGTTCAGTCTGAGATAGAAAAAAATGATAGAGACATTCATTTGATGTTGCAGTTCTAGTTCTGACACCTGCTTCAGGATCTCCAATTATTAAGTCAGGTTTATATGATTTGGTCCACTTCCTTGCAGATTGAAGTGGACTTCTAGAATTGGATCCTACCCCATGATCCATGCTGTCTCCATCAGCATTTTCTGATGCTCTCTGAGACTTTATAATTTTACTTGGATCCTTCAGGCTTTGAAGTATCAGAGTTTCCAGAATTATCAGAATTTGGCTCATCAGAACTAGATAAATCAGAACTTGAAGAGCCAGTGACAGGTTCTTATACTTCTTGAGAGTCTTGAGATGTGGTAGGATTTCCAGCTTGCTCCCCCTGGATAGGTGCATTTTCCTTTGGAGTTGTTACCACAGTTTCAATGACATCAGAAGTTAACCCGTCAAAACTTACAGGATCAGATTTTAAGTCATCAGAATTTGCAAAATCAGAATTTAAGTCTTCATTTTCAAATCTCAGCTGATCATAATCATTGAAATCTTCAAGTCCAGTTATCTTCTTATCATCAAAAGATACATTGATAGATTCCATGACAACCCTTGTTCTTAAATTGTAGACTCTGAAGGCTTTTGTGGAAAGTGAATATCCAACAAAAATTTCTTCATCAGCTTTTAGATCAAATTTTGACAGCTGTTCAGGATGATTCTTACGGACAAAACACTAGCAACCAAATACATGAAAGTATTTCAGATTTGGCTTCTTTTTCATCACCATCTCATATGGTATTTTTCCATGCTTGTTTTTAAGTGTAGCATTCTGTGTAAAATAAGCAGTCTGCACAGCTTCATCCCAAAAGTAGGTTGGCAGCTTTGCTTCATCAAGCATAGTTCGTGCAGCTTCAATGAGAGTCCTGTTCTTTCTTTCTATAACTCCATTTTGCTGTGGAGTTCCAGGTGCAGAAAATTCCTGTTTGATTCCATGCTCTTTGCAGAACTCTTCTATGATTGAATTCTTGAACTCAGTGCCATTATCACTTCTTATAATTTTAACAGAATCTTTGACCAACTTATCTAGCTGTCTGACATGATCAGTTAGAGTAGATGCAGTTTCATTCTTCTTGTTCAAGAAGTACACCCAAGTGTACCTTGTGAACTCATCCACTATAATCATAGCATATTTCTTCTTTGTAATAGACATGACATTGACTGGACCAAATAGATCAACATGTAATAGGTGATAAGGCTCAAGAATTGATGACTCAGTTTTGCTCTTGAAAGAAGATTTTCTTTGTTTTGCCTTTTGACATGAATCACAAAGGCCATCAGGAGAAAATACTGATTTTGGCAGTCCTCTCACAAGATCTTTCTTTACAAGCTCATTTATGTTATTGAAATTTAAATGAGAGAGTCTTTTGTGCTAATTCCATCTTTCTTTAATTGACGCTCTACTCAACAGACAGATTGCAGAACCATCAGTACTTGTTGAAAGTCTGGCTTCATAAATGTTACCATGCATGTAACCTTTCAGAACCACTTTTCCTGTAGAATTGCTTACAACTTCACAGTGTTCTTCAAAGAAATCCATATGATAACCTCTGTCATGGATTTGACTCACACTTAGCAGATTGTATTTAAGTCCAGAGACAAGAGCTACTGTTTCAATGATGACATTCCCAAGATTAATATTGCCATATCCCAGAGTTTTTTCCCATATTGCCATCTCCATAAAAAACTCCTGGGCCAACTTTCTCCACAAATTCTGAGAGCCGGGCTTTATTTCCAGTCATATATCCTGAACATCCACTATCCAGTACTAGGATGTTTTTCCTGTTGCCCTGCAATCACAAAGACCACTAATGGTTAGTCTTAAGGACCCAGACTTGCTTGGATCCTTTGGCCTTTTTAAGTTTGTTAGCATTTGCAGCGGATTTAATATCAGAGTTTATGCTAACATGCTGTTTATCAGAACTTATATCAGACTTTGCATCAGACTTTACACTAGAAGGAATTAAAGTAACTTTCTTCAAAGAAGGTTTTATTTGATAATAATCATAGTACAAACTATGATATTCCTTACAAGTATAAATGGAATGCCATAAACTACCACAATGAAAACAAGGATTTTTTGGCTTAAACCTAACAGACTGACTCTTAACTCCTGACTTAGGAGGTAAAGAGTTTATATTCTTATTCTTCCTACAAAAAGAAACAAGATGGTTAGAGATTCCACAGTTATAACATTTCTTTCTAGGAGCATTAGGAACAGGCATATAATTATTGCTTTTATTCACACCTTCCTTTCCATTCCTATTTTTCCTAGCATCTTTTACCTTGTTGACATTCCTTATTTCTTTCAGTTTATGCTTAAGCTGCTTCTTAGTCATTAAGCCTATGTTAACTTCAGATGGTTTATCCTGTTCTAATTTGTCAGAAGCTGACTTTTCCTTAACTTTTGTCACAGACTCTTTCATCTTTTCAGAATCAGACTTTACAGTTTTAGCTACAAACTTAACAGGATTTACCTTTGGTTTAGCAGTCTGTTTAACAACAATTGGCTTAATTTGTTCAGTTCCTTTTTCACTTTTATCATCTCCATAATGTAATCCCTCTTTCCAGTTTCCACTACTTAATAAGTTCTGAGTTGTTCTGCCAGAGTTAGTCCAAGTCCTGATAATCTCTCTTTCTTTTTCTAACTCAGTTTTTAGAGATTGATTCAATTTTAGCAATTCATCTCTAACATAAAAAGCATCATCTCTTTCTTTCTGAGTTTGATGGAACATAACTAACTCTTTTTCCAAATAGTCATTCCTCTTCTTATAAGCAAGATTTTTAGAAGTTAATCTTTCACATGTTAAAGTTTGATCTCTGTAACTAATAAACATGGTTTTAAGATATAATCTCAACTCAGTAATATCATCAGTATGAAAATCATAGGTTTTTTGAGGTACCTTCAATTCAGCAGTTTCAGGGCTGCCATCAACATTTGCCATTAAAGCATAATTCACCTCATCTTCGGAATCTGAAGAGTCTGTCCAGCTTTTCTTCTTTGTGACAAGTGCCTTGCCTTTGTCACTCTTTCCTTTCTTACAGTCAGGAGATATGTGGCCTCTTTCACCACAATTGTAGCATTTGACATGTTAGGTCACACATACTGTAAAAGGGGGTTGAATATAATGTTTACTACAATCAAATCGAATATAAGAACTCAAGTAACAGAACACAGATTTTATTCAACCAATTAAACTCTGTTACAAAGAACTGTTCTCTCTCAATGATGAACAAATTATCACGAAAGCTGCTAGGGTTAGAAAGAATAATATCCTTGAATAAGTTAACACATATAGGTAAACCCTATGTCTGTGTTTATATACTACACAGTTACAAGATAATATTCTAATTGATATCGAATATAATTCTGCTTCCTAATATATATCAATCAGTTATCTTTAGTATTCCATTCTTCATAGAATTCTTCTCCATGCAAATCTCTTCTTATGTTTGTCTTGATCTTCTTTCCTTTCAATCAGCTACCTTCCTTATCTGAACATCTCCTTAAATCCTGATATTATCTCCTGATAAATATCTCCTGATAACTTAAATTCTGACAACTTAAGTTCTGATATCTTAAGTCCTGACTTCAGTATAAGTACTGATTTCCAGTTAAGTACTGATTTGTTCGGTTAAGTAAGATCTGAAAACTAAACACAAATCATTATTAGACATGAAATCACAAATATATCTAACAATCTCCCCCAACTTGTAAATTAACATAATATACAAGTTCAACAGATATTTGATGATGTCAAAAACATTAAGTACAAATGCATGATAATTTGACTAGATAACTACAACTTACAATCCTTATAGCTTTACCATCCTCAAAGTCTGATTTGAGCTTCAGTCTGTATATTCTTCAGAATTTAAGCAGTTGTAGATATTTGACTTGGCTTCAATTTCTGATCTCTTTGATGTTAGGAGTTGTTCTGAGATAGTTCTTCAACAAACATCTCTCAGCATATTCAAGTTCATTGATCATCCTCCTTTTAGCATTTTTCAGTTCAACTGTATCTTCAGCAGTTTGAAAGATAGCAGCCCCGAGATCATTTATTTTAGCTTTTCTTATATCCTGATTCAGTCTGATTATAAAGGCTTCATCAGACTCTAGATTGAATTCAAGTCCCTTAATACCAGAAAATGTAGTGATGATCTTTGCGGTATAAGGCTTCATTTCAACAATTTCTCCACTGTGAGATTTGTACTTAGGACAATATGGGCTGTCAGACTTTACAGAGTAAAGCTTCTTCTGTCTTTGAATATTTAATTTTAAATAACCTGCAACACCATCTATTGATCTGTTTTTCACTTAAAGTAGAAATAGAACATGTTCCAGTTCTTCAAAATACTTCAATGGAATAGCATTCTTCCTAATATGGAATACCCTCCCATATGTCATAAAGTATAACATAACATCTTCTTTCAAAACAGAGTGGTAAACCATTTGTACAGATTCAAGTTGATTCAATCTCTTAAGAGTTGTACCTACTCCTGGTTCACTCAAGGAAGTTGGATCATTGGTAGTATTGTTTACTCTCTTCTCTTTAGAACTGCCCAATCCCGATTTGTCTCTTGCTTCATTTCCTGTAATAACTCTTGCTTCGAAACCACTTGATGTAGTCTTCAAAGGTTGAGTCTGTTGAGCTTTGATAAAATCAGGTAGTAACATCCTTGAAGGTTTAACATGAGCAATGCCAGAGGTTTCCTTTTCTTTATCTTCTGATATCAAGCCAACTTGAGTTATGTCAGAGGTTGCTTGCTTCACTGTTGTTAGGAATATATGTGCATTAGTTTGATGATATGTTTAACAAAACATTTAAGTAGAAGTTTAGTGTTTGTAGCCTCAACGGATAAGACCACTTTGGCTATCCGTTGATGGTGCAGCTTTACTTAGAAATAAGTCTAGTGTTGTAGCACATTTCAGTCTCTGTATTTAAGATATAATTCTTAGAAGTTGAGAGAAAATATAAGTCATGTTGACTACTAGAAGATATGCAAATAGGAAGGCCAATTGTAAATATTTCATGCCTTGTAATTTTGTATAAATGAAGTGGTATCAACGGATATCTTAAAGACCTTCAACGGATGAGAAACAAAGCTTCAACGGATGTCTCTAAAGCTTCAACGGATAGAGCTTCAACTGCTAACACATCAACGGATAAAGCCATCAACGGATGAAGGCTTCAACGGATGTTCTGTTAAATAGCAGTTGATAAGTGGTAGTTGTAACAGCAGACAGAGGCACATGGGTTGACAGAGATAACTGAAATATGGAAGCCTAATTTCAGGAACATCAGAAAAAGCAGCCGTTCTACTCTAGTACAAAGAGGCAATAGTCAACAAAGTACTTGAGTGATATGGAGAAGAAACAAGTGGAGAACTTATTTTAATATTGTATTTTTATCTTTGTCTTCACTTGTACACTTGGTTATATATAAACCAAGTAGCAGCTAGTAATTAGATAAGAATTTTTTCCAGTGCTGTTTAGAAAAATCTTGAGAGAAAAATTATCTAGTTTGTACTAGGACGCAGCTGTGATCAACATCTAGAATCACAGATTTTCTGAAATACCATCTCTGGTGGAACAACAATCCACCAGAAATGTTTTTAAGGTCTGTTGTGTTCTTTACATTAGTGCTTGAATATATATCTGTCTGTATTAGCTTAAAGCAATTCACACACTTGTTTATCTTGAACACAAAGCCTTTAAAACTGCTCAAAACTTAAAAAAGTTTTGAGATTTACATTCAATCCCCCTTCTGTAAATCTCATTGTTAGTCCACTAGGAATAACAATTGGTATCAGAGCAAGCTCTTGACACACAAAGAGTTTAAAGATCTTGGAAACTAACAAAGATGAGTAAGAAGGATATTGGAGTAAAAATCCCAGTTCTTGACAAAGACAGTTATCACCATTGGAAGGTGAAAATGCACCTTCATCTACTCTCCCAAGATGAAGGTTATGTAAACTGCATTGAGAATGGTCCTCACATTCCCCACAAAGTAGCCACAGTTGCTACGGCCACAATTGCTGTTGGTCAATCCATTCCAAAACCTAGAGCAGAATGGACAATGGAAGACACAGAAGAAGTCCACAAGGATAAGAAGGCTATGAACATTTTGTTTAATGGTCTTGACAAGGATATGTTTGATAATGTGATAAATTGCACAACTGCCAAAGAGGTTTGGGACATAGTTCAGCTATTGTGTGAAGGTACAGAACAAGTAAAAGAAAATAAAATGCAGCTTCTCATTCAATAGTATGAGTATTTTCATTTTGAAGAAAATGAATCTTTAAATAACACATTCAATAGATTCCAAAAGCTGTTGAATGGACTGAAGCTGTATGGTAGAGTGTACCAGGTGAAGGATTCAAATCTTAAATTTTTAAGATCATTGCCAAAGGAATGGAAACCCATGACTGTCTCCTTGAGAAACTCTCAAGATTATAAGGACTTCACTCTTGAAAGATTATATGGAATCTTGAAGACTTATGAACTAGAGCTGGAACAGGATGAGGTATTGGAGAAGGGAAGAAAGAAAGGAGGTTCAGTTGCCTTGGTAGCTGAAAATGAGAAAGAATGCAGACAAGAAACTGTGAGATCTACATCAAACTCCAAAGATGGCACAAGCAAATCAGAATCAAGCAAGGGTAAGGAGCAAGTTGCTGAGAATGAAGACAACTCCAGCCAAGATGACTCTGATGGTATTGATGAGAATCTTGCATTTCTGTCCAGGAGATTTGCAAAGATGAAATTTAGGAAAAACACTAGAGCCACTAAACCTCATAAGAACATGGTGGACAAATCCAAGTTCAAGTGTTTCAATTGTGGTATAAGTGGACACTTTGCAAGTGAGTGCAGAAAGCCAACTTCTGAAAAGAAGAAATTTGACCAAGTAGATTACAAAAAGAAATATTTTGATCTGCTCAAGCAAAAGGAGAGGGCTTTCATTACTCAAGAAAAAGACTGAGCAGCTGATGGAGAAGAAGAGGATGAAGATGTGGAATATGTCAACTTGGCTCTCATGGCTGATTCTGAGGAAAATGAAGTTAGTTCATCAAGCAACCAGGTAATCACTACTGATTTAACACAGCTTACTAAAGAAGAGTGCAATGATGCTTTTAATGACATTTCTACTGAATTGTATCATTTGCGTGTGTCTCTTAAATCTATTGCTAAAGAAAATAGTAGGATTAAAGAGAACAATCTGTTTTTAAGTAATAGAAATGCTGTGTTAGAAGATAAGTTGATTGACCTAGAAAAAACTAAGCTACATTGTATATCTGCTGAAAATGAACTAGCTGAATCTGTTAAGAAAGTAGAAATACTTTCCAATCAATTAGAGAGAGAGCAAGAGGTGACTAAAGCCTGGAAGACATCTAGGGATGTTGGTGCTCAAATTTCCAAGGTCCAAGGAATTGAATCATTCTGTGAGACTGCCTGGGATAAAAACAAAAAGAAACTGGAATTAATTGATGGGCTGTCAACGGATGTGGAATCAACGGATGATGAAAGTTATCCGTTGAAGGAAGAAAAGGAGCATCCGTTAAAGGTTCCTCAATTAAAACAGGCAGATGTTTCTAAAAGTGAAAATCTAAAGAAACTCAACAAAAAGTTTGGTTCAACTTCCAAGAACTTTGTCAAAGGAGAAGCAAGCACATCCAAAGATTTCAGTAAGGTGAATATAGGACACATGACCTTAGAACAGTTAAAGAATAGGCTCAAAGTGGTTGAGAATAAAAAGGAAACTAAAAGGAAATCTAATAGAAATGGGAAGGTAGGGGTTACCAAACATAACAATTACACACCTGATAACTATGCTCCTAGAAAAAGCTGTGTGCATTGTAGTAGTGTTAATCATCTATCTGCTAATTGCAAATCTATTAAGAAAACTCCCATACCTGTACCCTCTTCCATGCCTAATATGTCTGCATCACCTCTACATGCTATGCCTGTTATGTCTCAACAGAATCCTTATGCACATTTTGCAAATATGCCATATTTTAACAATCCTTATCTTGCTGCATTTAGTATGCCTCAAATGCCATACAATATGCCAATATGGAATAACATGCTTGCACAATCCATGCCTTATCAAATTCCAAATGTGCTAAATGATTCTGTGACTAACCCTACACCTCAACCAACTACATCTAAGATCAAGGTTGACTCAAAGTTACCTAAGTCTAAAGATGCAGGAGGAATGAAGTCTAGGAGAAAGGCTAACAAGAATGGACCCAAGGAAACTTGGGTACCAAAATTAACTTGATTGATTTTATGGTGTGCAGGGAAAAAGAAGAAATCTATGGTACTTGGACAGTGGCTGTTCAAGACACATGACAGGAGATTTCTCCCTGCTCACTGAGTTTATGGAGAGAGCTGGCCCTAGCATAACCTTTGGAGATGACAACAAAGGGTTTACTATAGGATATGGCTTGATTTCAACAGGGAATGTCATCATTGATGAAGTTGCATTAGTTGATGGTCTCAAGCACAACTTACTGAGCATCAGTCAACTATGTGATAGAGGGAATACAATTTCCTTCAATTCAGAAGTCTGTGTTGTCACCAGTAAGAAAGACAACAAAGTGATTCTAACTGGAGTTAGAAAAGGAAATGTGTACTTAGCTGACTTCAACTCTACAGATGCAGAATCTATTACTTATCTCTTCAGCAAAGCAAGTTCAGTTGAAAGTTGGATATGGCACAAGAAGCTATCCCATTTGAATTTCAAGATAATGAATGATCTAGTCAAAAAGGATTTAGTCAGAGGAATTCCTCTTGTTGAATTCTCAAGAGATGGTTTGTGTGATGCTTGTCAGAAAGGCAAACAAAGGAAAGCATCATTCAAAAAGAAGCTTGAAACAACAATAGATGAACCATTACAGCTGCTACATATGGATTTGTTTGGACCAGTCAATGTATTGTCAATTGCAAGAAAAAGATATTGCTTAGTGATTGTAGATGATTTCTCAAAGTTTTCATGGGTCTATTTTCTTGGATCAAAGGATGAAGCAAGTGAAATCATTATCAATCACATCAGGCAAGTCAATAATCATCCTGACTTGAAGGTTAGGAATATCAGGAGTGACAATGGAACTGAGTTCAAGAATTTGTCAATAAGGCTGTTCTGTGAAGAAAATGGAATCATGCATGAGTTCTCAGCTCCAAGAACACCTTAGAAAAATGGGGTAGTTGAAAGAAAGAACAGATCTTTGATTGAGGCTGCCAGAACAATGCTTGAAGAATCAAAGTTACAAACATATTTCTGGGATGAAGCTGTTAATTGTGCCTGCTACACTCAGAATATTTCTTTGATCAATCAAACTAAAGGCATGACTCCTTATCAGTTGTTCAAGAGAAGAAAACCAAGTCTAAACTTTCTTCATGTCTTTGGATGTAAATGCTTTATACTGAGAAATCAATCTGACCATAAAGGGAAGTTTGATGCAAAGGCTGATGAAGGGATATTTGTTGGTTACTCAGCTGGAAAATCTTATAGGGTCTACAATCTAAGAACCAACATTGTTATGGAATCTGTGCATGTTGTGTTTGATGATAAAAAGATTGATGGACTAACAGATGAGGGACACAATGAGAGACTCAAATTTGACAACATTGAGATATATTGTGATGATAGTGAAGAGGAGATTGATGGAGATGACACTTCAAAAGGGATTCAAAATATGCCCTTGGATAATGCACAAAATTCTGCACCCGTTGATAGAGGCAATGCAGTATCCGTTGAAAGACATAGTGCATCATCCGTTGAAGTACAAAATGAAGCATCCGTTGATCATAGTTCATCAACGGATAATCGATTTACATCATCAGTTGATAGAACTCCAAATTCCCTGCAAAGAACCAACAACTCAGGGGGAGTTTCAACTAATCAACACTCTGTCTCACATCATGACAATACTGAGGCCACCTCATCTAGAGCACATCTTCCACCTCAAAGGAAATGGACCAAGAATCATCCCTTTGAACTGATCATTGGTGATGCATCATCTAAAGTGCAAACAAGAAAAGCTACTCAAGATGAATGTCTGTATAGTAGTTTTCTATCTCAGGAGGAACCTAAGAAAGTGGAAGAAGCTTTATTGGATCCAGATTGGATATTAGCTATGCAGGAAGAGCTGAACCAATTTGAGAGAAACAAAGTTTGGAAGCTGGTACCCAAACCAAAGAACAAGAGTCCTATTGACACAAAATGGGTATTCAGAAACAAGATGGATGAAAATGGCATTGTCATAAGGAATAAAGCCAGATTGGTTGCTAAAGGCTATTCTCAACAAGAGGGAATAGATTTTGATGAAACATATGCTCCTGTTGCAAGACTTGAAGCCATCAGAATTTTTCTAGCCTATGCAGCCCATGCCAATTTTAAAGTCTATCAAATAGATGTCAAGAGTGCATTTCTAAATGGGAAATTGGAGGAAGAAGTCTATGTAAGTCAACCTCCAGGGTTTGAAGATCCAAATTTTCCAGACTATGTGTATTATCTGTTGAAAGCACTCTATGGACTGAAGCAAGCACCTAGAGCCTGGTATGAAACCCTATCAAAATTCCTTTTGGAGAATCACTTCACTAGAGGTACTGTTGATAAAACTCTCTTCTTTAGGAATGTTAATGGCTCTAGTATACTTGTTCAAATTTATGTAGATGACATAATATTTGGTTCTAAAGATAATAAACTTTGCAAAAAGTTTGCTAAGCTAATGCAAAGTAAGTATGAAATGAGCCTGATGGGAGAACTAACCTATTTTCTTGGTTTACAAGTTAAACAAGTTAGTGATGGAATTTTCATTAGTCAAACTAAATATATTCATGATCTTCTAAAAAGGTTTGACTTAATGGAATGTTCATCTGCAAAAACTCCCATGGCCACTGCCACCAAACTTGAATTGAATAAGACTGAAAGGTCTGTGGACATTACAGGTTATAGAGGCATGGTTGGTTCACTTTTATATTTAACTGCCAGTAGACCAGATATAATGTTTGCTACATGTCTGTGTGCTAGATTTCAAGCTGATCCTAGGGAGTCTCACGTAATTGCTTATCAAGAGGATTTTCAGATATCTCAAGGGTACACCAAATTTAGGTATTTGGTATCCTAGAGAATCTGGCTTTGATCTAATTGGTTATTCAGATGCAGACTATGCAGGTTGCAAAATAGACAGGAAAAGTACAACAGGCTCCTGCCAATTCCTGGGAAACAAGCTTGTATCATGGTTTAGCAAAAAGCAAAATTCAGTCTCTACTTCTACAGCTGAGGCTGAATACATTGCTGCTGGAAGTTGCTGCTCTCAAGTGTTATGGATGAGGAATCAACTCCTTGATTATGGACTTCATGTTGATAGAATTCCTATCTTTTGTGACAACACAAGTGCCATAGCCATAACAGAGAATCCTGTGCAGCACTCAAGGACCAAGCACATTGATATCAAGTACCACTTCATCAGAGAGCATGTCATGAATGGTACAGTGGAACTACATTTTGTTCCAAGTGAACAACAAATTGCAGACATATTTACCAAGCCACTTGATGAATCAACATTCACAAGATTGGTAAGTGAGCTAGGTATGCTTAATTACTCATAAAATTTATGTCCTAATTGCAATTTGAATTGAAGCCTGAAATGTATTAGTTGCTAGAACAAATTTGACTTCTTAACAAAGATTATTCCATCAACGGATATTTCCTATCCGTTGAAAGTCAAAATTGTTCCATCAACGGATGTTCATTATCCGTTGAAAGACATATACATTTCAGGAATTTTTATCCATCAACGGATAAAACTGTAGTACTTTTCAACGGATGACAATTTACTTTATCCGTTGAAATGTCACATCAGTCGATTCAGGTGTCTGACAGCCGTTGATTCTATTTTCTTAACCGTTGATACTCATACATACAGCTGTATGTATTTGTTTTAAAGGTAGTTTTTAGAATACTTACAGTTTATTCTTAAACGGATGAAACTCACTTACATATATTTATTGTTTAATCTTTTATTTATGCTTTTTAATTTGAGAAAGTATATAAGCCCTTCTGATTTTTCATTTTTACTTTACGCTTTCTTGAAACTTCAAAGCTTTTACCATTTACTCTCTGCAAAACCTTCAAGTTATTCTCTGCAATTTCTACTTACAACAATGGCACCAGTAGTAAAAATTATGTCTCAATCTGGGTTCATCTATGAGAAGAACAATTTCATAGCTTTGGTAGCAAAGAATGAAGCCCACTCAGATTATCACAAAATGATGGACTTCATCAAAAACTGTAAACTTAGCTATGCAATGCTGGAAGCCCCAACGATTTACTGTGAAGTAGTTGAGGAGATTTGGACAACTGCTGAGTTCAACTCCATAGATATGACCATCTCTTTCACTCTCAAAGGTAAAAATCACTGTGTTAACTGTGATGATTTACTAGCATGTTTTAAATTGCCTGAGAACAATGCCATGACACCACACACTGATAATGATGTATCCAGCATGTTAGATTCCATAGGTTATTCTCTTAACTCTGCTAGTTTAGGGAGTATTAAAAGAAAAGGCCTTAGGAAAGAATGGAGTTTTCTTGGGGATGCCTTTATCAAGGTTTTCTCTGGGAAAATTAGTAATTTTGATGCCATAACTTCATCTCTTGTTAATATGCTCTATATGCTTGTTTCTGATAGGTATTTTAACTTTAGCAATTATGTTATGCTAGAATTGGGTACTAGATTAGGTAACAAAGCTAATAGACCTAATAACATCTATTATGCTAGATTCTTTATGTTATTGACTAACCATGTTGCTGAAGGTTTGGTCATAACCAATGAGAATAATAAACTCAAGTGCTGGGCACAAGAGAAAAGAGTTCTTGCAGATTTATTGAGAATGGATCTCAACAGCAGTGTACCATTGGTATATTTACCAATCATGGATGCACCTCAGGTAAGTGAGGTAATTGTTTCTACAACTCGTACTTCTTCCAACCCCTCTATTTCTTTATCTTCTAGTGTGCCCATGGAATCTGTGATAATGCCCCAACAGATTCCTACCAAGGTCACCAAAACTAAACTTTCAAAATCAAAGACAAAGAAAACCACCTCTGTTGTTTCTCAAAAGACAATAGTTGTAACACCTACCCTTAACCCTGAGGGGAGTGAACAGGGTGTGAGTGGTGAGGGGAGGGGTGAACATCAAAGAAACCCCAAGGATAAGGAAGGAGAGATAAGTGTTTCCCAAGCTAGCCAAGCCACAGTTTCTCAAAAAGCTGTGGTGGTTGAAAAGGTTACTAGCACATCCCTAGCTGCATTCTCCCAAAAGGATGTAACTATTGAAAATAGTTCCCAACCAGGAACACAGAACAAATGAGGGAGGGACACAGAAGCCAAACACTCACCAACAAAAGCTTTTATTAGAAGAAAGAGGGCTAGAACCCAAACTTCTACACAGGGTGCACACACTGCACAGATACATCCATCTGTATCTATGCCTTCTCAAACTCAGTTTGATGTGGCTCCAACAAATGTGGAGTCACAGCCCCATTCTCTCACAATTAACACACATCAATCACCACACACTTCATCACCATCTCTGGATGTGAATTTGTTATTCCCATCAATTCCTGATTCTCCCTCTTTACAACTCAGGGAGGAGCCCCACTCAAATACAGGTGATCATCATCTTTTAGATGATTTGTTGGATCACCCGCAAATTCTTTCAGATGTAATGGAAGGATCTGTGTCACCAAAACTCAAATCAATCCACACAGATTCAACAGTTATATCACTTTCAATTTCTACTTCTTTTCCTTCTTCAACGGATATCACTCATCCATTGACAAGTGGTTGTTCTTCAACGGATAAGCTTAACAGCAGTTATCCGTTGATACCATCAGTGTCACCTTCAACGGCTATTCCATATCCGTTGATAGTCTCTACACACACAACTGAAACAATTCCAAGTGTAGAAGACATGATTACTGTACAATCACTTTTAGGACTGAGGGAAGGGAGTGACAATTTGAGTGAGAGGCTGGGTTGCACCCAGGAAAAAGGAGAGATTGAGAGCTCAAATATGCATGCTATTTCTTCCAGCATGGCAAAAGTAAGTGAGAGGAGTACCACCTTAGTAGGTGAAGGTGAGGAAGTGAGGAGTGTGAGCCAGGGGGAGCCCCTGATGCAAGAATATAGAGAAAAAGAGAGAAAGGCCGGTACAGCAGATATAAGGGTGGATCCAGCCATTGCTAGTGAGTCAATGATTGTGGATGATGCTGAAAAGGAAAGACAATTTCAGCAACATTACAAAGCTGTAATTGATAACATTTCCTTGGATGCTGGCACTTTTACTCATCCTGTGTCAGCCTATCAGTTGTCGGCTGCTCAGGGCAATGAGGAGGCAGAAAAGACACTACATCTAGTACATACAACAGAATCTCTTCAAAGGGATAAAGCTACTATTAACAAGATGCCTTCTACAGCTGGTGAGTCATCTGAGGAATTTGGAGTAAATTCTGATGATGATGACTCTGTTTCTTTTGATGGAAGCATGAACTTAGGGGGAGATGAAAGCCCTAGTTCTATTCCAAATTTACCTGAATGGGCCTTGACAAAGGAGTCTACACCAGGGCAATTCAATGTCTCCTTAGTCAAACAAATCAGTACTATCCAACAGGCCATTCAGAAAACTTCACATGCTGGTACCAAGGCAATCCTTACAGCTCACCTGGACTCACTGCATCTCATGAAGTTGCAGCAAGTAAGCCAGAATCTGAGTGTGGATGAACTCAAGAAGGATATTGCTGACTTGAAATCCTATAATTCTGAAAAATTTGATTCAGTCATGCCCTATGGTACAATGAAGGACTTATTATTGAGATTGAAAAAGGATTCAAATACTGAAAAGAGGCTGGCTAAGTTAGAAGACAGAGTCCAAGTTATTGAAAATTCTGTGGCCAGCATTCTTCACAACCAACAATCTCAAACAAGTCTACTTATGCAGCTGGCAAAGGCACAAGGCTTGACCCCTCTCCTTGATGATAACAAAAAGGGGGAGAGAAAAAGGGAAGGGGAAGGAGAGCCATCTACAAAAATCCAGATATCTAAAGTGCTAGTTCCTGCCATCACTACTTCTCCAATTATGCAAATCAAAGGAAAGCCTGATGGAATTGACCTAATCCAGCTAGCAGCAGCTGAAATTCAAGTGAAAGAGCAAAGGAGGAGAATTGATGAAAGGGTGCAACAAGTGTTTGGCTCAATACAAAATAAATCAATATCTGTGAAACATAGCACAAAGGTTGAACCAATCATTATGGAGCACAAGCCAGAAAGGAGGAATAAGGTTGGAGAGACTTCTTTCAAGAATCTAAAACCTATAGTTCTCAAGCCCAACACTAGATCCAGCAAGGACTCCACAAAGAACCCCCTAGACTTTGCTCAGATGAAAGAAGTGGACTTTCCTCTTCCAAAGCCAGATGAAGACAAAGTTTTGGGTGCTAACATCATAAAGCACAAGGAGACCAAGGACATAGTTGAAAGAATGAAAATGGCCATTATCTTTAGAGAGGGAAAGAGTATCTGTGTGATGCAATGACATCCCAAATTTCCAAAGGCCAAGAGGGAAGAAACCAAAAGGTTGAAGAAAGAAGCTGAAAAACTCAAGGCTGACAAAAGAGCACAAGCAAAGCTTGAACAACAGCTAATGTCAAGTCAAGTTGAAGGAGAGAAAGGAATTGAAGTCAGGGGTGAAGACAAGATTGCAAACCTAGATGAGGTTTTTGGGAGTATATTTGGTGAGAGTATGGAGGAAAGAGAGGAATGGCAGAAGGGAAACAGAAGAAAGGCCAAGGCACATAGAAGGAGTGAAGATAACACTGAAGAAACTAAATCAATATCTAAACCACTACCTTCCATACCTGAACCTTGTGTTACTGATCCCACTATAAACATCTATGGTAAACTAATCATCCCAAAAGAGGAACCTATTGATTGGGACACCATCAAATTGCCTACCTTTTTAACCACTCTTCCACTACCAAAGAAACAGAAAAGAAAACCCAAATCTACACCTCCCCTAACCTCTAAGAAATTCACTCAAAAACAAAAACCTAAGCCTAAGCCACCCATTTCTAAAGATGATTATGTTCACATCTGTGACATAAAAGAAATTTCAGACATTGAACTCTATCTAGATGAGCTGGAGGATGTAAGGGGAATAGCTGCCTACAGACAGCTACCAGAGAGATTGGTGTTCAGATACAAAGGAGCTGGGGAAAGAACATGGCCTCTCTACAGGATTCTGAATGAAGGCTACTCTACCTTGATCAGAGTCTTTTCAGCCATACAAAAGGATTCTGGCTTTACCAGGACTGCCAAGACTGAAATTCTCAACAAGATTGCCAACATAAGGAAAACTTGGAGGGAGCCCAATGCTTTGCCCAGAACTTTACTCATTCAAGAAAGGGGAATTACAATCCATAAATCACCTCATTGGTTGATGGAATTTAGAGATGATAAAGGAGTCAGAAGATTTTTCAGACTTGAAGACCAACTCAAGATTGCCAGCAGTGAAACTCTCAAGGAAATGCAATCTAAGTTGGATATCAGTGATGAAGATGAAGCTGAATTCTACAGACAACTCCAACTCCAAATTGAGGAAAATGACAAAGGGCTAGGAAAGAAAACAAGGGAACAAAGAAGAAAAAGATGATTTGCTCAGACTAAAGGAGCACCCTTGGAAATTCTGTAAATCTTCAATTACCTCCTAGTACATACACTTTTGCAGCACTTTTAAATTTCTACTTAGTTTCAATTCATATAGTTGTTAAGTGTTTTGTTATCATCAAGTCAACCCTGAATTTATGTCTACAATTCTTATAGACATAAATAGGGGGAGATTGTTAGGAATATATGTGCATTAGTTTGATGATATGTTTAACAAAACACTTAAGTAGAAGTTTAGTGTTTGTAGCCTCAACGGATAAGACCACTTTGGCTATCCGTTGATGGTGCAGCTTTACTTAGAAATAAGTCTAGTGTTGTAGCACATTTCAGTCTCTGTATTTAAGATATAATTCTTAGAAGTTGAGAGAAAATATAAGTCATGTTGACTACTAGAAGATATACAAATAGGAAGGCCAATTGTAAATATTTCATGCCTTGTAATTTTGTATAAATGAAGTGGTATCAACGGATATCTTAAAGACCTTCAACGGATGAGAAACAAAGCTTCAACGGATGTCTCTAAAGCTTCAACGGATAGAGCTTCAAATGCTAACACATCAACAGATAAAGCCATCAACAGATGAAGGCTTAAACGGATGTTCTGTTAAATAGCAGTTGATAAGTTGTAGTTGTAACAGCAGACAGAGGCACATGGGTTGACAGAGATAACTGAAATGTGGAAGCCTAATTTCAGGAACATCAGAAAAAGCAGCCGTTCTACTCTAGTACAAAGAGGCAATAGTCAACAAAGTACTTGAGTGATATGGAGAAGAAACAAGTGGAGAACTTATTTTAATATTGTATTTTTATCTTTATCTTCACTTGTACACTTGGTGATATATAAACCAAGTAGCAGCTAGTAATTAGATAAGAATTTTTTCCAGTGTTGTTTAGAAAAATCTTGAGAGAAAAATTATCTAGTTTGTACTAGGACGCAGCTGTGATCAACATCTAGAATCACAGATTTTCTGAAATACCATCTCTGGTGGAACAACAATCCACTAGAAAAGTTTTTAAGGTCTGTTGTGTTCTTTACATTAGTGCTTGAATATATATCTGTCTGTATTAGCTTAAAGCAATTCACACACTTGTTTATCTTGAACACAAAGCCTTTAAAACTGCTCAAAACTTGAAAAAGTTTTGAGATTTACATTCAACCCCCCTTCTGTAAATCTCATTGTTAGTCCACTAGGAATAACAACTGTTATATCATAATTTACTAAGTCCTAATCTTGAACAACATGAGCTCTGTCAGAGGTTGTTTGAATATCCTTTTTCTTCAAAATCAGACTAGTATCTTCATCAGATTTTGTCTCCAGATCCATGATTGGCATATATACCTTTACAGGTTCATCAATTTTTTCTTTGCCCTTGGATCTTGGATCTACCTCCACTTGTGATTTGGCTTTGGTTGCCTCAGAAATTGTGTTCTCCTTAATCACAATACCCTTAGGTTTTGGAAGTTTCTTTTCAACAACAGAAGCTTTAGACTTGGAGTTGAAATTTTCTGCTTTAAGTCTAGCTTCTTCTTCCTTTAGACTTTCAAAGTCCATTATTGGATTTTCTTTAAGAAATAATCTCATTGAAATTTCTTCATCAAGCTCCAGATGTCCAGTAGAACTTATCATTTTACTAGTATAAAAACTTATTCTTCTCTCAGTATCAGAACTTGATCTATGTATAAAAGTTGCAGCTGTCTTTGATGAAGAACCTTTGCCTTGACCATGACCTCTACCAATTCCAGAATTTCCCTGGTCATTATTTCCATCATCCTTACCCTTCAATACTTGACTAGGTTTACATTTGGACTTAATCACTTTATACCCCTTTTTAGCATCAGCAGGTAAAAGAAGAGAGACAAGCAATTTATAACGACTTGTGTATTTTTATTTTATTTCAAATATTTGGAAGTGTAATAAACGTTTAAGTAAATAAATAAAAGGTGTGTATTGATTTTTGGCAACGATTACTGATTGTTATTTAATTATTTATGATTTGTTGATATGTGAGATTGGAATTATGTGATTTATTGGTGAGTTATATGATTTTATTTCATTTGTAAAAGAGATTTTATTGTAATTTTAATTCCATAAATATTTGGGGTGGTCTTTAAAATTGGTTTTCTAATTTTATAATTTTAATAATTATTTTTAGGACTTTATAAAATTGAGAAATCAATATTGCATTAATTATTTATTTTTAAATGTTTTTCCGATTGTGTTTATGTGTAAAATCCATATTTAATTATGGGAATCTTTAAAAAATTATGAAATTTATATTTCATTAAATTCATATTATTCTGAGAATTTTAAAATTATTTTAGCAATTTTCGGGATTAATCTCACCTGCTCGTTACTTTGTTTATTTCGTTAAATGTGGGTACAGTTGTATTTCAAATATGACTTAAAAATTTTAAAAAAATTTATTTTAGCACCTTCAAATTATTTGTAATATTTTAAAACTATTCAGGAGTTTTTCTGATTAGTTTTGTTCGCGGGAATAATCGGTAATACCGCGTATCAGAATCGAGCAGAGGGCTACCGGGAATAAATAAACACCACGTGTCCCTTAATTGGACACGCGGCTGTGCTATAGAGAATGGGGGGAGGTGACTCATTTCTTTTTTCTCCTTCTTCCCTGTGTTTACTCGGCTGCATATCAATCTCTCTTATCAGCCTCTCTACTCTTCATCCATTTCTTCTCCATAAGAACATATATATACACTTATATTTATATACATCCTCCTGTTTCTTCCTCTTGGTGTTTTCAGTCACTGTTGTTCTTGTTTTCCGGCTTAATTCCGGTGAGCCGCCACTGTTCTTCGGTTTGGCTTGGTTCTATCATTATTCCGTTGATATGCATATGTGTATACTCGGGTATATGTGTGTGCTTTGTGCTCGATTGTGTTGTGTGTGTCTCTGTGTGTACAGGTCTGTGTTGGTTGTGTCCGTGGGTGTGTGCGGCGCGTCCGCGCGTGTTGTGGTTGTGTGACCTTTGTTTCAATCCTGTCCAATTTTTGCAGATTATAAAATGAAGTATTGAAATAATAATTTTAATGATTTCTGCAGGATTTTATTTGAGTGATTTCGTGAGATGAATATTAATTACATGCGGAAAATTATTAATAATTAATCGGCGAAATTTTTGGTTGGAATCTGAGTTACCGGGTACCTCGAGAATTTTGCCGCCGTACCGCGATGACTTGTTACGAGCGGACGGTGGACGGTGATGACGATGTTCTGAGTCCTAAATTCTATAAATAAATAAAAATAAAATAATTATGTAAGATATGTTTGGTTTTGAATAATTAATTTTAATTGGTGTTGGGTTGTACAGAATAATATTGTGGATGGTTGAGAATTGTTGACGTCGATTATAATCGACGGGTAGTCTTATAAATAAAGAAGTTGCTGCCAAAATTTTCTAAAAAATATATTTGTAATCGTACATAATTATGTGTTACGTGTTACCCCTATTTACGTTTGAGAGATGTGATTACTTGATTATGTGTATAATAATAATATGAGTCGGGTTGTCGGATTTGGGGTTATTAGGATTTGAGGATATCAAGCATGTCGGTATAACTAATTAGGGTATTCTGTAATTGTAGATCCCAGTCGAGTTGTTCCAGGATCAAAGTCAGCGTGAAAGCTATTTAGGATTTGTAAAGCATTGCAAGGCAAGTACCCCTGACCATTCTTTTATGGTTCAGTGTATATGAATAGCTAAATGTTTATTCTCGTAATGAAACAGAAACGTTTTAGGTTACGTATCCCCTGTAGTTATAAATCACTGTTTTCGAATTGTTTTGGGGAAAAGTAACTTCGAAAGGTACCTGTCTCAAATGGAATGATTTACGAAACGGATTTTAAATGTGTGATGGCTAAACAAATGATTTTGAAAATGAGATAGGTACAAGTGTTTTGAAAACTGGATAAAACGGTCAGATATGGGATACATTGGGGCCAGAGTAGGCCTATTGAGGGGGCGTAAGAGGCTAATTCTGTTGCGCGCATTATAAAACCGATTAGTCTAGCAGGTCAAAGACCTAGCTAGTCTCTGAGTTCTGGAACAGGTAAATGGGATGGCAGTTAGAGCCGTCTGGTGTTGATAGCCTGATCAGCTGTCTTCACATATCCGTTATGTATCTGATTGGGATTTGTGAATTATATGAAAGCATGATTGATTGATACAACGGTTTTATAAAATGATTAACATGCTAAAATTGGACTCTGGTGTTTTTTACAACACACTGCTACGTTGTTTTAATGAAGCATGCTAGTAGCGATATCCAGTTTTTCTCTAAATTTTGTTGTATAATGTTGATATCATGATTACAGCTCTATTCCCATTATTGTTACAGTACTGCTTTAATCTGTTATTCATATTTGGTACTGCTGAGCAATTATGCTCACCCTTGCAAACTGTTATGTATATTTCGTAGATGCCTAGAAGATCAGTCAGACCGACCCGTGTTCCCGCCCCTTCTGGACCCGGCTCCTCTGAGGTAGTTTGTATCAGACCATGAGGTCTGAAGAGTTGCTGAATAAAGTTAGTGTGTCGTAGATATTGAATAAAGAGTTGTAATAATGAGAACCTGAATTATACTTGAACCTGGATCGGATCTTGGTTTGGGGTCAAGTTAGTATATAATAATAATAATCCTGTTGTTTATATTTTTGGTAATTGTGTTTAGTGACGTCAACTCCTGACCCCGGGGTTGAGGTTGTCACACAATTCCACTGAAGATTGGATCTCATTGAGTTGAGTTTGCTGAGAAGCTTGATTCTTTAGAATTTCAGAAATTCGATCTTGTTGCTTCTCCTGAGTCTTTTCAATATACCCAATTCGCTCAAAGGTTGGTTTGAAAAATCTGTTCTTTTCCAATTTTATATTCATATCTTGCTGGATTAGAGATTCTTGAATTTTGTTCACCTTGTCATGAGTTATTGAGTGTTGACCTTGAAGGTGCCTAGTACTCAATGCAGTAACTCTAAGTTGTGCCTTGAAATCATCATTTATCAGCTTTAGCAAGGTGCTCAACAAGAATTTTTTCATTAGGAACAAAAGTAACTTTGTTCCACTCCTTAGTCCACTCCTTTCCTTTAGGAGTTTCACTCCAAGGTACTGGTGTATCCTCTCTAACAAACTTCTTGATCAAATCAGCTTTGTTAACTGTTTGTTGAGGTGCATGTCCTGAATGACCAGCTGCATGAGCATCTACATTTGTAGCAGCTTCACCAGTAATTTCAGCATTGTCAGCATCAGAACTTACAGAGTCTGCAGTATCAGCATTCTCTGATAAAATAACAGTATGGGAGGCTATAGAGGTTTCAACACCATCCTCTAAATTCTGATCTGCAACTAAGTTATGATCAACATCCAAAGTTTGATGCCCACCTAAAATCTGATCTTCATCATCTAGATTCAAAACTGGTGTTGATGGAATATCAGCATTGAAATCAGCATCCAAAAGTGGTGTTGTTGGTGGAGTGAGTTGAGTTGGTGGAGCTTCCAAGTACAGAACCTCAGGCACAATCAAGTTATGAATATCAATTTCAGCACTTGTACATGGGTCTTCAACATGTACTGGAGTATTGATAGGAGACACAGGAACTTTGTCCTTAGAAGTTTCTTGAACTTGAGTTGGTGACAGTGGTGGTGTAGATTCAGTAGCTTCATTAAATTCTGGTTGTACAGAAGGAAGAGATTCAATCACAATTGGTTCTGTTGGGATTAGAGATTCCTAACCCCCTTCCTTAGTTGCTGCTTCCTCGTCTTCTGAATCTGAATCAACTGTATCCCTGTGAGCTCTTTGTTTCTTCACTCATCTATTTTCTCAAATCATCAACATTTATAATTCACCAGTATTGAATCAAAACATTCATCACAGGATTAAATGAATAATTGACGAAGTAAAGATTTACAATTGGCGAGTAAAGCATGCACAGTCACATAATTTGAGAAATAAAGATCAAATCTTGCAATCAAATAAAATTTCATTAACATATTAGATGAGTAAATTTGATGAAATTTATCAATTACACTCAAAAATTACAAGATAGACCTAATCTTAGAATCTCAACATCAACAGCCTTAGTCCTAGTCTAAGAAAACCCTATCGACTAGTTCATGTTGCTGCTGACGAAGAGCACTGCAAGACGGATGATCCGTTCTTGCTGACGGAGAACTTCTCTCATTTCCTCCTCCAAACGATCAAGATGGAGGTGAACTCCATCGAAAAGAACAAGAGGTCTGTGTGAACCTCTTGCGGAACTGAATTCCAAAGTTCATCAGGAATGGCGGTGACATGCCACTCCTGCTGTCAGTCATCACAACTCAACTCTATATTGAAAGTTTCATAGTTCATGAACAAGTTAAAACGAACCATGTTTTTGATGAGTATGTAAAAAGTGTGAGTTTGTGAGAAAAATGGAAGATGTATTGGTTGGAATGAATAGTTGGTTTAAATAGCCAATAGAATACCAAGAGACATGAGGAGTATTTAATAATTACAAGTAAAAATTATGATACCTCATCTCCCTAGACCAATGTGTAATAATAACAGTCAGTAAAAGATCTAAAGCCAGAGTTAATGGGCACGGGAAATAATGAACAATTAATGTGCACATGTAGGTTTTCAAGACATACACGTTAACCACTAACTCACAATTATTATGACTGATTTATCTCACATAATCCAATATTCTGAGAAAATATAACCGTTCAAGTAATGACCAAAAATAAACCAAGTAAATAAATACTGCCACGTAAGCATCAGAACTTGATTATTATCAGAATTTAAAGTCATCAGAATATGGCTCCTTAACTCGAAAAGTGAATATTTATTCCTGTAATTCTTCACACAAATACTGATATGGATACATCAGAACTTAATCATCAGAACTTCCATCAGAACTTGTCCTTAGAATTTATGCAATTCACACTTAAACTGTTCATCTAAAACAACATTGATCACCACAGTAATTTTCATCATTCATAAGGAGTGTAAGTGTGTGCATTAAGCTAAATATCAGACAAAGAGTAAAGTATGATTCAATTCAGTACATCTTAGGAATAAGGCATAACTAAGAACTTTGCTCAAAATCTGTCATTATTCTGAAGTCTACTATAGAATGAGTTCATGCATGAGTCCACCTCAACTGTTTTGTGCTCATTTTATGTATCTTTTGAAATTCTTTTTTATAGTGGCTTCTCAGTGTAAGTGAGTCACGACTACTTATCAGAATTTATTTTGTTATCAGAGTATTTCTCCAGTAATCAGAGAATGTGAAAAGTCACCAAGAAAATTTCTTTTGCTTTTCTAATGCATATTACTTTAACCAGCAATGCACTTGGGTCTTCCCTTCCACATTTTTACTCTAGATCTCAAAGAAGTACCTGATATTTATTTCTTTTCTTTTTTTTTTCTTTTGATAAGTGAGGTTTATCAGCACTTAGTACATCCATAAGATTTACCAACATCAGAGCTTAACAGATAAGAAGCACTATTTTAGTTTTTGACTTAGTAATAAGATACACAAAGTAAATATAACTAAGCTCAGTATCAGGATTTTCTAGTGTTAAAAGATTTCCACATAAACAATTACTTCATACATGGGATCATCAGTATGTCAAAGACTACTAGGTCAGCATCTAGCACAGTTATCCTCATTGGATTGAATAGTCACAGAAACATTCATATCACTATCAGTGTTTAGAAATTCTCATCAGACAACAATCAATACTTAGAAAATTTTAATTTAAGCACAGAATACCGAAAGATAGTAATATTTGTAAATACTGATCATAAAGTCTGATGTATCATAACATAAACTAAGAAGATTTAGAGAAAGAACCTGAAACCATTCCAAGTTCATTTACCAATCTTGTAAAAGTAGCTTCATATAGTGATTTTGTGAAGATATTTGCTAGTTGTTGATCTTTTCGAACAAAATGCAGTTCCACTGTACCTTCCATCACATGCTCCCTTATAAAATGGTACCTAATGTTGATGTGCTTTGTCATTGAGTATTGAACTGGATTACCTGTCATAGCAATAGCACTTTGATTATCACATTAAATAGGGATTTTAGAATATATTAACCCATAATCCAGTAACTGATTCTTCATCCAAAGAATCTGTGCACAACAGCTTCCTGCAACAATGTATTCTGCTTCTGTAGTTGATGTAGAAATTGATTTTTGTTTCTTGCTAAACCAAGAAACCAATCTTCCTCCAAGAAATTGGCAGCTTCCACTTGTGCTTTTCCTGTCAATTTTGTATCCTGCAAAATCTGCATCTCAGTAACCTATTAGCTTAAAGTCTGATTCTCTAGGATACCACAATCCTAGATCAGTTGTACCCTTTAAGTACTTAAAAATTCTTTTCACAGCTATTAAGTGAGGTTCTCTTGGATCTACTTGAAATCTTGCACAAAGACAGGTAGCATATATGATATCAGGTCTACTTGCAGTTAGATAGAGTAGTGAGCCAATCATACCTCTATAATCAATATTATCTACTGATGTACCAGTATCCTTATCCAATTTTGTTGCAGTGGCCATAAGAATGGATGCACTTGCATAATCTTGCATTCCAAACATCTTCAACAAATTTCTGGTGTACTTAGATTAGCAAATAAAAGTTCCTTCTTCATTCTGCTTGACTTGAAGGCCCAGAAAATAGTTAAGTTCTCCCATCATACTCATTTGATATCTTGACTGCATTAACTTCGCAAACTTCTTACAAAGTCTGTCATTTGTAGAACCAAAAATGATATCATCAACATATATCTACACCAAAAGTAAGTCATTTCCATGGTTGAGATAAAACAATGTTTTGTCAATAGTCCCTCTGTTAAATCCACTTTCCAGAGGAAACTGAGCTAAGGTCTCATACCATGCTCTTGGAGCTTGCTTAAGGCCATAAAGTGCTTTATCAAGTCTGTAGACATGGTGAGGAAATTTTGAATCTACAAAACCTGGAGGTTGTTCAACATATACTTCTTCTTCCAATTCTCCATTAAGAAAAGCACTTTTTACATACATTTGAAAGACTGCAAACTTTTTGTGAGCAGCATAACCAAAAATATCCTTATGGCTTCCAATCTAGCAACTGGTGCAAACGTTTCATCGTAATCAATTCCCCTTGTTGAGAATATCCTTTTGCAACCATCTTTGCTTTATTCCTTGTAATTATGCCATCACTATCAGTTTTGTTTCTGAACACCCACTTTGTACCAACAACAGATCTGTTCTTTGGTCTTGGCACCAGTGTCCAAACTTTATTTCTTTCAAATTCATTTAACTCTTCATGCATTGCTTGCACCCAATCAGCATCTTGAAGAGCTTCCACTTTCTTTGGTTCAGTCTGAGAAAGAAAAGATTGATAGAGACATTCATTTGATGTTGTTGTTCTAGTTCTAATACCTGCTTCAGGATCTCCAATAATCAAGTCAGGTGTATGTGCTTTAGTCCACTTCCTTGCAGATGGAAGATTATCTCTTGAACTGGATGCTCCCCCATGATCCATGATGTCTCCATCAACATTATCTGATGCCCCCCCCTGAAATTATGCTCTCTGAGTTGGATCCTTCAGAATTTGAGTTTTCAGAATTATCAGAACTTGGCCCATCAAAACTTGATGAATCAGAACTTGAAGAGCCTATTCTAAATTCTGATGCTTCTTGAGATATGGTTTGATCTTCAATATGCTCCCCCTGCACAGGTGCATTTTCCTTTGGCATAGTTACCACAATTTCAGTAACATCAGAGTTTAACCCATCAGAGTTTGCAGTATCAGGATTTAGACTGTCAGGATTTAGACTATCAGGATTTACAGTATCAGAATTTAAAACTTCATTCTAAAATCTCAGCTGATCATGATCATTGAAATCATCAAGTCCTGTAATCTTCTTATCATCAAAAGAGACATTGATAGATTCCATGACAACCCTTGTTCTTAAGTTGTAGACTCTGAAGGCTTTTGTGGAAAGTGGATATCCAACAAAAATTCCTTCATCAGCTTTTAGATCAAATTTGGAAATCTGTTCAGGATGAGTCTTAAGAACAAAACACTTGCATCAAAATACATGAAAATACTTCAGATTTGGCTTCTTTTTCTTCACCATCTCATATGGTGTCTTTCCATGCTTGTTGATAAGTGTTGCATTCTGAGTAAAACAAGCAGTCTGCACAGCTTCATCCCAAAAATAGGTTGGTAACTTTGCTTCATCAAGCATAGTCCGTGAAGCTTCAATAAGAGTTCTATTCTTTCTTTCAACAACTCCATTTTGCTGTGGAGTTCCAGGAGCAGGAAAATTTTTGCTTGATTCCATAGTCTTTGCAGAACTCTTCCATAATCAAATTCTTGAACTCAGTGCCATTATCACTTCTTATTATTTTCACAGAGTCTTTGACCAATTTATCCAGTTGTTTGACATTATCAATCAGGATAGATGCAGTTTCACTTTTTGTGTGCAAGAAATACACCCATGTGTATCTGGTGAACTCATCCACTATGACCATAGCATATTTCTTCTTTGCAATAGACAAGATATACAGTGGACCAAATAGATCAATGTTAGGAATATATGTATTAGTTTGATGATAAGTTAAACGAAACACTTAAGTAGAAATCTAGTGTTTGTAGCCTCAACGGATAAGACCACTTTGGCTATCCGTTGATGGAGTAGCTTTACTTAGAAATAAGTTTAGTATTGTAGAACATTTCAGTCTCTGTATTTAAGTTATAATTCTTAGAAGTTGTGGGAAATTATAAGTCATGTTGACTACTAATGGATATGCTAATAGGAGGGCTAATTGTAAATATTTCATGCCTTGTAATTTTATATCAATGAAGTAGTGTCTACTGATAGATTAAAGGCCTTCAACGGATGAGAAACAAAGCTTCAATGGATATCTCTAAAGCATCAACGGATAACATCCATCAACAGATGAGTGCATCAACGAATAAAGCTTCAACTGCTAAAGCATGAACGGATAAAGCCATCTACGGATGAAAGCTTCAACGGATGCTCAGTTCCGTAGCAGTTGATAGTGACAATTCATAAGCTGACAGAGGCACATGGGTTGACAGAGATAATTGGAATGTGGTAGCCTCTTGGAGGAATCAAGAAAAAGCAGCATTTCCATTCTGGTGCAAACAAGGAAGTATTCAAAGATTCACAGATTATCTTAGATTGTACTGGATAGAGAAATGAAGAAGAAACATGTGAAGAACTATTTTATGATTGTATTTTTTCTTTGTCTTCACTTGTAAACTTGGTGATATATAAACCAAGTTGCAGCTAGTAATTAGATGTGAATTTTCCAGAGCTGTTTAGAAAAACATAGAGAGAAAATCATCTAGTTTGTACTAGGAAGCAGCTATGAACAATTCTTTGTATCACAGATTTTCTGAAATACACATCATTGGTGGAACAACAAATCCACCAGAAAAGTTTTTAAAGCCTTTGTGTTCTTTACATTTGTGTCTTGAATATACATCTGTATGCACCTGCTCAAAGCAATTCACACACATCTGTTCATCACACACTTAGCTTTTGAAACTGCTCAAAACTTGAAAAAGTTTTGAGATTTACATTCAACCCCCCTTCTGCAAATCTCATTGTTAGTTCCTTGGGAATAACAATTGGTATCAGAGCAAGCTCTTGACATACAAAGAGTTTAAAGATCTATTCTACTAACATCATGAGTAAGAAGGATATTGGAGTGAAGATTCCAATCCTGGAAAGAGATAATTATCATCACTGGAAAGTGAAGATGCATCTACATCTCCTCTCTCAAGATGAAAGCTACATAAACTGCATTGAGAATGGTGCTCATATCCCTCACAAAGTGGCCACAGCTGCCACTGCCACAGTTGTTGTTGGACAGTCTATTCCCAAGCCAAAAATAGAATGGACTGATGAAGATATTGAAGAGGTTCACAAGGACAAGAAGGCCATGAATATTTTTTTTAATGGCCTAGACAAAGATATGTTTGATAATGTCATTAACAGCCAAACTGCTAAGGAAATTTGGGATACTGTACAACTAATCTGGGAAGGTACTGAACAAGTTAGAGAAAACAAAATGCAGCTTCTCATTCAACAATATGAATGTTTTCATTCTGAAGAAGGAGAATCATTGAATGATACCTTCAATAGATTTCAGAAACTGTTGAATGGATTGAAGCTATATGGCAGAGTGTACCAAGTCAAGGATTCCAACTTAAAATTTTTGAGGTCTCTACCAAAGGAATGGAAGCCTATGACTGTTTTACTAAGGAATTCTCCAGATTATAAGGACTTCACACTTGAAAGATTATATGGAATTTTGAAGACCTATGAACTTGAGATGGAGCAAGATGAGATGTTGGAGAAGGGAAAGAGAAAAGGTGGATCAGTTGCACTTGTAGTTGAAAATGAGAGAACTGAAGCCAGAAATGAAGAAAAGACAATGCCAAGTCTCAAAATTGGCACAAGCAAATCAGAATCAAGCAAGGGAAAGGAGCAAGCAGCTGAGGTTGAAGACAATTCCAGTCAAGATGACTCTGATGATGTTGATGAACATGGTGGACAAGTCTAAGTTCAAGTGTTATAACTGTGGCACAAGTGGTCACTTTGCAAGTGAGTGCGGAAAGCCAACTTCTGAAAAGAAGAAATTTGAGCAAGTGGATTAGAAAAAGAAATATTTCGAATTGCTCAAACAAAAGGAAATGGCTTTTCTGACTCAGGAAAATGACTGGGCAGCTGATGGAGCCAATGGAGATGATGATATGGAATATGTCAACTTAGCCCTGATGGCTAATTCTGATGAAAATGAAACTAGTTCATCAAGCAACCAGGTAATCACTACTGACCTCTCTCAGCTTTCTAAAAATGAATGCAATGAAGCTATAAATGATATGTCCATTGAATTATATCATTTACGTGTTTCCCTTAAATGACTGGCTAAAGAGAACATGAGAATTAAAAAGAATAATCTGTTTTTAAGTGATAGGAATGATGTGTTAGAGGGTAAGGTAATTGAGCTTGAAAAGATTAAAATTAAATGCTTATCTGTTGAGAGTGAACTAGAAGAGTCTGTTAATAAAGTATAAATTCTTTCTAAACAACTAGAACGTGAGCAAGAGGTAATCAAGGCCTGGAAAACATCTAGGGATGTTAGTGCTTAAATTGTCAAGGTTCAAGGTATTGAATCACTCTATGAGAATGCCTGGAAGAAAAACAAAAAGGAAATGGAATTAATTGATGGACTGTCAACGGATGATGAGAGTCATCCGTTGAAGGAAGAAAAGGAGCATCTGTTGAAGGCTGATCAGTTGAAACAAGAAAATGACTCCAAAAAGGATAATTTGAAAAATCTCAGTAAGAAGTTTGGTTCAACTTCCAAGAACTTTGTCAAAGAAGAAGCTAGCATATCCAAAGATGCGAGTAAGGTGAATATAGGACACATGACTTTAGATCAGTTAAAAAATAGGCTTAAGTTGGTTGAGGATAAAAAGGAAACAAAAAAAATCAAATAGAAATGGGAAGGTAGGGATTAACAAACACAACAACTACACACCTGATAAGTATGCTCCTAGAAAAGGTTATGTGCATTGTAGTAGTGTTAATCATCTATCTGTTAACTGCAAATCTGTTAAAAATGCTCACATGCCTTTAACTCCTTCCATGCCTAACATGTCTATGTCACCACTGCATGCTATGTCTGTTATATCTCAACATAATCCACATGCATGTTTTGCAAACATGCCATATGTTAATAATCCTTATTTTGCTGCATTTAGTACGCCTCAAATGCCATACAACATGCCTATGTGGAATAATATGTTTGCACAATCTATGCCTTATCAAATTCAACCAAATGTGCTAAATGATTCTGTGACTAACCCTACACTTCAATCAACTACATCTGAGACCAAGGTTGACTTAAAGTTACCTAAGTCAAAAGGTGCAGGAAGTGTGAAGTCTAGGAAAAAGACTAACAAGGCTGGACCCAAGGAAACTTGGGTACCAAAATCAACTTGATTTGATTTTGTTGTGTGCAGGGAAAAGGAAGGAATCTATGGTACTTGGACAGTGGTTGTTCAAGGCACATGACAGGAGATTTAACCCTGCTAACAGAGTTCAAGGAGAGAGCTGGCCCTAGCATAACCTTTGGAGATGACAGCAAAGGGTTCACTATGGGATATGGCTTAATTTCAAAGGAAAATGTCATCATTGATGAAGTTGCATTAGTTAATGGTCTCAAACACAATCTATTGAGCATCAGTCAACTATGTGACAGAGGGAATACTGTTTCCTTCAATTCTAAAGCCTGTGTTGTTACCAGTAAGAAGGACAACAAAGTGGTTCTAACTGGAGTTAGAAAAGGGAATGTGTACTTGGCTGACTTCAACTCTACAGATGCAGAGTCAATTACTTGTCTTTTCAGCAAAGCAAGTCAAGATGAAAGTTGGCTATGGCACAAAAAGCTGTCTCATTTGAATTTCAAGACAATGAATGATCTAGTCAAAAAGGACTTAGTTAGAGGAATGATTCTAGTGGAATTCTCAAGGGATGGACTGTGTGATGCTTGTCAGAAAGGATAGAAAAAGAGAGCATCATTCAGTAAGAAGCTTGAATCAGCAATTGATGAACCATTACAACTGCTACACATGGATCTTTTTGGACCAGTCAATGTATTGTCAATTTCAAGGAAAAGATATTGCCTAGTGATTGTAGATGATTTCTCAAAGTTTTCATGGACCTATTTTCTTGGATCAAATGATGAAGCTAATGAAATCATCATCAATCATATAAAGCAAGTCAACAACCATCCAGATTTTAATGTATGGAATATCAGGAGTGACAATGGAACTGAGTTCAGGAATTCTACCATGAGGTTGTTCTGTGAAGAAAATGGGATCATGCATGAGTTCTCAGCTCCAAGGACTCCACAACAAAATGGTGTGGTGGAAAGGAAGAACAGATCACTAATTGAAGCTGCAAGAATAATGCTTGAAGAGTCAAAACTCCCAACATATTTTTGGGCTGAGGCTATTAACTGTGCATGTTACACTCAAAATATTTATCTAATCAATCAGGCAAAAGGCATGACTCCCTATCAATTGTTCAAGAGAAGAAAACCAACCTTAAACTTCTTTCATGTCTTTGGTTCCAAATGCTACATTCTAAGGAACCAACCTGAGCACAAAGGCAAGTTTGATGCAAAGGCTGATGAAGGGATATTTGTTAGTTATTCTGCTGGAAAATCATATAGGGTCTACAATCTAAGAACCAACATTGTTATGGAATCTGTGCATGTTGTGTTTGATGATAAAAAGATTGATGGACTTGAAAGAGATATGTCCTAAGTCCAATCATGTATGAGGATTTAGGAATAACTTTTATATAATCTGTTTTGATTTCATTGATATTAATAAAAGGCTTGTTTTGTTTTTGTTGCGGGCTCTATCTATTTAAATGTTTAAATAAGATATACCACAGTTTAGAGTAAAGCTTTTTATGGATTGTGATGAGATCATAATAATGAGACCTAAAAGATGATAACTCTAAACTTAAATAGTTCCTGGTCGTAGGATTACTAACTGGTAATTAATAATCCGCAAAGATCGGTGCATACTATGCTTGCTTCATTATGAAGGATGTCTGTTCTCATAGACATTTGTGTTGTGACACTATAGCTAGTATGTAGGTGCTTATTATAGAATAAGTTCACTGAACATGACTCATACAGCTGAACAACTGATGGAGTTCACTCACGTGTCAGCAGTTGTTTACATAGTGATAGTTGTAGAAGTATCCTTAGACTTGAGATCATCATAGTCATCTTGTGTACACTGAACTATGCTTTGGTTTAGTTCTTAGTCTCAAGGGACAATTATAAGGGCTCTACTGGGTATAGGAATATGTACACGAATATAATGTATGATCAATAAAGGATCTACCCCTTCCAGTGTAGGAAGAGAATGTTCAATGCTGATCCACTTATGTTAGTTCAGGAATCTCTGGCCAGAGTGAATGAAATTAGAAAGGAGTTTCTAATTTACATTAAATAGAACTAAGCATAGTGAATGGGAAAACAAGTGATTAAATAAGATAGGCTTGACACAAGTTCCATGCCTTATATTTAATCATGACATTGCAGGGTAGAAGGAATTAATTGTATGGTAACTACTCACTGAATAGGTTCTTGGTATTCTAAACAGTGAATTCATATTATCCGGATAGTCGCGATATACTGAGAAGTATCTCTCACGATGTAGAATAAATATGATTAATTAATTAATCATATTTAATGAATTAGAGAATTTATATAAATAATGATAAAATAGTTTTATTATTATTTATTTCTACTACCGGCTTAATATTGAACCTACAGGGTCACACCATAAAAGAGAATGATTTAATGATGGAGGAATTAATTAATAATGGCTGATAATTATTTATTTATGAAATAAATAATTAATTGGCAAATTTAATAATTGATTAAACGAGATTTAATTGATTATAAATTAATTAAGAAAAGGTTCTTAATATTATTAATTAAGAATTTATTTTTTGGAAATTAAATCAAGTGAGAGAATTATTTCTAAAGAGTTTAGAAAAAGGATTAATAATTAACAGGTGTTTTAATTATTAGTGAGAATAATAAAGGGTTAATAATAATAATATTTTATGGGAAAATTTTCAGCTGAAAATTTTGCCTATAAATATACTATTATAAACCCTATTTTTGCCTCAACCAACCAAAAAGATTTACAAAACCCTAATTCTCTCCATCTCCTCCTCCTTCATTACATCGTTTTCTTGGTGGATACCGATGGAGTGCTTCACACTTGAGGAGCAGCTGCTAAGGATCTCCGTTCATCGTTCTTGGATCTCTATTAAAGACCTCCATCTTTCTATTAACGTAAAGCTTCTTAAGGTAAACATACTGAACTACGAATTAAATATTATTTTTCGCATGGATCCTGCGGAGGGTTTCAGTTTTTTTAAGATTAAATTTACGTTTTCGTTGCGTTTATGTGCTAAAAACCCTTCAATGTCATCAGAGCTACTTGCGAAAAGTTTTTAATTCATTTATATGTTTAACTGTTTTCGATATATGAGCATGTACGTGATTCGCCATGATTTGATGTTGATATAATATGCTTATATATGTATGGTTTTGAATATACGATATTCATGTGAGTTGTATAATCATAAGATGATTATGTAATCTGTATATATACTGATATATACATGATTTATGTTTGTTCTAATTATGAGAATCATATTAGATACGGATTCTGAATTGGCTGCTGCAGATTTGCTGAAATCTGGGTCTGGTGTCCGATTTATGCAAACGAATACCCTATTCCATAGGTAAACGAGCGTTTGAACAAAACTGATAGCTTTAGACTCGTCTGTAAGGCGTTTGACGTCGTTTACTGCCCGTAAACAGTGATTCTTGTTTTTCTGATTTGATTCTGATTTTTCTGATTTTTGTCTTATTCTCTTTTTATGATTAGATCATGGATAATATGATATGTTAAGATCAAATTATGTGTTTTAACATGCTTTTATGTGTTGTATGAGCATGGTGGATGGTTATGGCCTTTCGACCTTAGTGTAATGGTTTTGGTTTTGGTTTTAAATACGACTTGCATGTCGTCAATCTTTGTAATCATAAATCTCGAATGTAACTCGAGTTATTCTTGTAAGTTTATTAGATTAGTTTTACTTTCAATCATGTAATGTAATTGAAGACTCAAGAAGGCTATCCAATGGAGGTGATACAAAGAAGAAGACGAGGCATACAAGAAGTCTAAACAAAGAAGAAGAATTAGGTAATAAGTAGTTGTATTTATTTCCATCACCATATTAGATTGACCTTGATCTTTATCATGAGCTTGATAAAGATCACATAGGATGGGGCCATAACCAAACACATTTATTTTATTGCACTTTACATTTACTTGTTTATTTAATTTTATATATGAGATATATGCCTATGTTTACCATGCGATGATAGATTTAGGTGAACTTAAATCAATATAAGGCGTGCTCTAGAAAATCTAGAATAGGAATCGTTTCTTGCCTTAACAATAAATATTATGAATACGATCATGAGATTCTTGTGTTTATGAAACACGTAATTGAATATGAATTTTCAATATTGAGAGAAAGGATGATTCTGTCAACAACAGATTTCTATCAGTAAGAAAGGGTTATTAAGTGACGCCTCTTGACAATGCTCCACCCGATCTGGGAATCATCTGATTATCGATTATTGATTTGAAATATTTGATTTAAAAGGAAGAATCTCTTTATAATATGATTATGATTGTAACGTAATATAATCCCTCTAAAATTAAATAATATCAAGTAGTAATTGGCCAATGACACAACGGGCTTGTGTCGGTCATAGCCTTCCAACATGGTAGAAAGTGGTTCTTATTTTTAAATCATTATCGTTTCGTGCTACAACCGAGGGCTTTGATTTTGAAATAAGAAATACTTGTCTATTACATAGAGATGTGTACATTGAATTAGAATCTAAAGGTCGGTACGTGCTACATCTGTGGGCCGTTGGAGACTAATTCAATTGTACGAAATGTTGGGTTAGACTTGACTTAGAATATTGAGTTTGTCGTGTCACAGCCGTGACTCAATTATTCAAGAGGCTAAAGTTATATTAGGGAATAACATAGGATGTAATTGACAAGAGTTATCTGCCTATTAAACATCACATGAAATTTCATGCCACAGCCGAGGTTGTGTGATGGAATGTAGGATCCCTATTCCCACTAGCATTATGAATGCTTAATTTTCACTTAGGGGGTTGAAAAAAAAATTAGATAAACTAGTGGGAGACACTTATGAATAAAGACCCTATTCATATAGTATTTTGAAAAAAAATTAATATTTGCTAAGTGTTGTTATGTGTTTATCATTTACAGATTTACTATATTCGTCATGTCTTCTGCACTATCACTCCGGAGCATACTAGATGCTCACAAGTTGACCGGTCCTAATTTAGCTGTTTGTTTTCACTGTAACAAGTTGGGGCACTGGAAGAGGAACTGCAAGGTTTACCTTGCTGAATTGAAGAAGAAGAAGGGTAGTAAGACTACCGCTTCTGATTCAGGCATGTTTATGATCGAAGTTAATATGTCACTAGGTCAAATTTCTACTTGGGTATTAGATACCGCCTGTGGTTCTCATATTTGCAATTCGTTGCAAGGACTAAAGGGAAGTAGGACTCTTGAAAAAGATGAGGTGATTCTACATATGGGCAATAGAGCAAGGGTTGCGGCCATATCTGTAGGATCATTTAGTTTACATATGCCTACGGGCAAGACTATTATTTTGAATAATTGTTATTACGTTCCCTCTATTGTGAGGAATATTGTTTCTATTCCTATGTTGGATGTGGATGGTTTTTCATTTATTATTAAGAATAATGAATGTTCTATCCTTAGAGATAATGTTCTTTTTGGACATGGCATTTTAAATAATGGTCTGTATGTATGTGACGTAGAGCATGATTTACTTCAGCTTAACAAACTAATAAAAGAAAACGAGATGATGAAAATATGACCTATTTATGGCACTATAGGCTAGGTCATATTAGTGAAAATAGACTACGGAACTTGCATAAGGAAGGGTTACTTGACCCCTTTGATTTTGAATCATATCCTACATGCGAGTCTTGTCTATTGGGTAAAATGACCAAATCTCCATTTAGTGGACATAGAGAGAGGGCTGCAGATTTGCTATGATTGATACACACAGACGTATGTGGACCAATCTCTACGCAAGCCATGGGTGGTTTTCGTAATTCTTTACTTTCATAGATGATAGATCTAGATTCGGATATGTGTATTTGATGAAACACAAGTCTGAAGCCTTTGAAAAGTTCAAAGAATATAAACATGAAGTGGAGAAACAAACCAAACACAATATTATAACTCTTCGATCAGATCGAGGTGGTGAATACTTGAATGGAAAGTTTCTAGATTATCTCAAAGAAAATGGTATAGTCTCCCAGTGGACTTCTCCATATAATCCACAGTTAAATGGGGTATCTGAAAGGAGAAATCGAACTTTGTTAAACATGGTTCGGTCCATGATGAGCTATGCGAATCTTCCAGTATTCCTATGGGGTTATGCATTGGAAACCTTAGCATATTTACTGAATAAGGTGCCTTCCAAATCTGTTCCTCAAACACCATATGAGATATGGAAAGAAAGGAAACCGAATCTTAAACACGTTAAGATTTGGGGATGTCCAGCTTATGTCAAGAAAGTTGACCCAGATAAGCTGGAATCTCGATCCGTAAAATGTAATTTTGTGGGATATCCTAAAGAGACTTTGGGGTATTACTTTTACACCGATCATCGGGTGTTTGTCTCCAGAGATGCTACCTTCTTGGAAAAGGAGTTTATCCTTGAACGAAACAGTGGGAGAAAAATTGAACTTGATGAAGTTCAAGAAGCACAAACTATTACGGATCAAGTGGAAAGACCTGTTCAGACTGAACAACCTTATATGGAATAGCCCATTCGTAGGACAGGGAGAGTGTCTCGCCAACCTGAGAGGTATTATGGCCTTGTCATTAAGAATGACAATGAGTTGTCAATCATTGATGATGACGACCCTGTGACCTATAATGAGGCTATGAGTAGTGTTGACTCAGAGAAATGGCATAGTGCCATGAAATCCGAAATGGAATCTATGTATACCAACCAAGTATGGACTCTGGTTGAGGCGCCTGAAGGTGTTAAGCCTATTGGGTGCAAGTGGGTATACAAAAGAAAGATTGGAGCAGATTGCCAGGTGGAGACCTATAAGGCCAGGCTCGTGGCAAAAGGATTCAAACAAAGGCAAGGGATTGACTTTGATGAAACTTTTTCGCCTGTAGCCCTCTTAAAATCAATTCGGATTTTGCTTGCGATTGCTGCTTACTACGACTATGAGATCTGGAAAATGGACGTAAAAACGGCCTTCCTCAATGGGGAACTTGAGGAGGAAGTGTATATGACACAACCAGAGGGTTTTCTTTCCAAGGGAAATGAACACATAGTGTGTAAGCTGCTGCGAACCATATATGGTTTAAGGCAAGCTTCTCGTAGATGGAACATCTGTTTTGATGAGACAATCAAAGAGTTTGGTTTTATTAAAAACATAGATGAACCATGTGTCTACAAGAAGGTTAGTGGGAGCGCGGTAACATTTCTTGTATTGTATGTGGATGACATACTTCTTATAGGAAATGATATACCGATGCTACAATCAGTCAAAGTATGGCTATCAAAGAACTTCACCATAAAGGACTTGGGAGAAGCATCCTACATTCTCGGTATGAAGATCTATAGAGATAGATCTAGAAGAATGATAGGTCTTACCCAGGGTACATACATCCAGAAAGTGCTTAAAAGGTTTAGCATGGAAAACTCCAAAAGAGGTCTCATACCAATGAGCCGTGGAGTGTCCCTTTCCGAAAAAATGTCTCCTAAGACACCTGAGGAAAGAGAGCGTATGAGTAAGATTCCTTATGCTTCAGCAATAGGACCTATCATGTACGCGATGTTGTGTACAAGGCCTGATGTTGCTTATTCAATTAGTGTAACGAGCAGATATCAGTCCAATCCAGGTGAAGACCACTGAAAAATAGTGAAAAACATCCTTAAGTACTTGCGAAGGACTCATGACATTTTTCTTGTTTTTGGTGGTGAATCTGAGTTGAAAATAGAGGGTTATACTGACTCTAGTTTTCAATCAGAAAGTGATAGCAAATCCATGTCAGGGTACATTTTTACTCTGAATGGTGGTGCAATTCAGATTGTTGAAAGAGGAGATGTCAACGTCGAGAGAGTTGACACACATAACAACGTAGCAGACCCACTCACAAAGCCACTTTCTCAGAGTCACTTTGACCGTCATAAAGACAAGATGGGTATTAGATACCAGAGTGATTGGCTTTAGTAAAAGTGGGAGATTGAAAGAGATATGTCCCAAGTCCAATCATGTATGAGGATTTAGGAATAACTTTTATGTAATCTGTTTTGATTCCATTGATATTAATAAAAGGCTTGTTTTGTTTTTATTGCGGGCTCTATCTATTTAAATGTTTAAATAAGATATACCACAGTCTAGAGTAAAGCTTTTTATGGATTGTGATGAGATCATAATAATGAGACCTAAAAGATGATAAATCTAAACTTACATAGTTCCTAGTCGTAGGATTACTAACTGGTAATTAATAATCCGCAAAGATCGGTACATACTATGCTTGCTTCATTATGAAGGATGTATGTTCTCATAGACATTTGTGTGGTGACACTATAGCTAGTATGTAGGTGCTTATTATAGAATAAGTTCACTGAACATGACTCACACAGCTGAACAACTGATGGAGTTCACTCACGTGTCAGCAGTTTTTCACATAGTGATAGTTGTACAAGTATCCTTAGACTTGAGATCATCATAGTCATCTTGTGTACACTGAACTATTCTTTAGTTTAGTTCTTAGTCTCAAGGGACAATTATAAGGGCTATACTGGGTATAGGAATTTGTACACGAAGATAGTGTATGATCAATAAAGGATCTACCCCTTCCAGTGTAGGAAGAGAATATTCAATGCTAATCCACTTATGTTAGTTCAGGAATCTCTGGCCAGAGTGAATGAAATTAGAAAGGAGTTTCTAAATTACATTAAATAGAACTAAGCATAGTGAATGAGAAAGCAAGTGATTAAATAAGATAGGCTTGACACAAGTTCTATGCCTTGTATTTAATCGTGACATTGCAGGGTAGAAGGAATTAATTGTATGGTAACTACTCACTGAATAGGTTCTTGTATTCTAAGCAGTGAATTTGTATTATCCGGATAGTCGTGATATGCTGAGAAGTATCCCTCACGATGTAGAATAAATATGATTAATTAATTAATCATATTTAATGAGTTAGAGAATTTATATAAATAATGATAAAATAGTTTTATTATTATTTATTTCTACTACCGGCTTAATATTGAACCTACAGGGTCACACCATAAAAGAGAATAATTTAATAGTGGAGGAATTAATTAATAATGACTGATATTTATTTATTTATGAAATAAATAATTAATTGGAAAATTTAATAATTGATTAAATGAGATTTAATTGATTATAAATTAATTAAGAAAAGGTTCTTAATATTATTAATTAAGAATTTAATTTTTGGAAATTAAATCAAGTGAGAGAATTATTTCTAAAGAGTTTAGAAAAAGGATTAATAATTAAAAGGTGTTTTAATTACTAGTGAGAATAATAAAGGGTTAATAATAATAATATTTTATGGGAAAATTTTCAGCTGAAAATTTTGCCTATAAATATACTATTATAAACCCTATTTTTGCCTCAACCAACCAAAAAGATTTACAAAACCCTAATTCTCTCCATCTCCTTCTCCTTCACTACATTGTTTTCTTGGTGGATACCGATGGAGTGCTTCACACTTGAGGAGCAGCTGCTAAAGATCTCCGTTCATCGTTCTTGGATCTCTATTAAAGACCTCCATCTTTCCATTAATGTAAAGCTTCTTAAGGTATACATATTGAACTACGAATTAAATATTATTTTTCGCATGGATCCTGCGGAGGGTTTCGGTTTTTTTAAGATTAAATTTACGTTTTCGCTGTGTTTATGTGCTAAAAACTCTTCAGGACTAACATATGAGGGACATCATGAAGGACTCAAATTTGACAACATTGAGATATATTGTGATGATAGTGAAGATGAGGATGATGGAGAAGACACTTCAAAAAGGATTCAAAATTTGCCTTTGGATAATGCACAAAATGCTGCATCAGTTGAAAGTCATAACTCAGCATCCGTTGACAAAAGTAATGCAGCATCCGTTAAAAGACAAAGTGCATCATCCGTTGAAGTAGATAATGGAGCATCCGTTGATCATAGTTCATCAACGGATAATCAATTTACATCATCAGTTTATAGAACTCCCAGTTCCTTGCAAAGGACCAATAACTCGTGGGGAGTTTCAACCAATCAACACTCTATCTCACATCATGACAACACTGAGGCACCTCATCTAGAGCTAATCTACCATATCAAAGGAAATGGACCAAGAATCATCCCTTTGAACTAATCATTGGTGATGCAACATCTAAGGTGCAAACTAGAAGGGCTACTCAAGATGAATGTCTATACAGTAGTTTTCTATCACAGGAGGAACCTAAGAGAGTGGAAGAAGCTCTATTGGATCCAGATTGGATTTTAGCAATGCAAGAGGAGCTAAACCAATTTGAGAGGAACAAAGTATAAAAGCTGGTACCCAAGCCAAAGAACAAGAGTTCTATTGACACAAAATGGGTATTCAGAAACAAGATGGATGAAAATGGCATTGTCATAAGGAATAAAGCTAGATTGGTTGCCAAGGGCTACTCTCAACAAGAGGGAATAGATTTTGATGAGACATTTTCTCCTGTTGCAAGACTTGAAGCCATCAGAATTTTTCTAGCCTATGCAGCCCATGCCAATTTCAAAGTCTATCAAATGGATTTCAAGAGTGCATTTCTGAATGGAGAATTGGAGGAAGAAGTCTATGTGAACCAACCTCCAGGGTTTGAAGATCCAAATTTTCCAGACCATGTGTATTATCTGTTGAAAGCACTCTATGGACTAAAGAAAGCACCTAGAGCCTGGTATGAGACTTTATCAAAATTTCTCCTAGATAATTACTTCACAAGAGGTACTGTTGACAAAACTCTTTTCTTTAGAAATGTTAATGGCTCTACAATACTTGTTCAAATTTATGTAGATGATATTATATTTGGTTCTACAGATGATAAGCTTTGTAAAAAGTTTGCTAAGTTAATGCAAAGTAAATATTAAATGAGCATGATGGGAGAGCTAACTAATTTTCTTGGTTTACAAGTTAAACAAGTTAGTGATGGAATTTTCATTAGTAAAACTAAATATATTTATGATCTTTTAAAGAAGTTTGACTTAATGGAATGTTCATCTGCAAAAACTCACATGGCCACTGCCACTAAGCTTGAATTAAACAAGGCTGAAAAGTGTAATATCCCATATTTTCAAATATTATTATTATAATTATTTAGAATTATTTATGTGAATTTTATGTGAATTTTAGGGAATTATCTGGTAATTGGAATTGGTGTTTGGGTGTTTATATGTGAAATTATTTGAATATTTGAATTTTTAAATGTCCAGAATAAAATATAGATAATTGTGATATTTTTCTGGTAATTTTTGGACTGTTATATGATTTTATAATAATTTATGGATTTATTAATTATTTTCTGAGTAATTACAAAATTATTTTATAAAGTCGGAAATCGTTCAACTTCAACCGTTTTTTGCGTTTTTACAACCCGAAACTCTTTCGAAAACTCCTTCCTAACCTAATCTGGTAATTCCGGACATTTTTCATGTTTTGACTTTTTCAATCCGGGTTATGGTTTGACCCGTGCGCGGCCCGGCGCAATATTTTCGATACGATAATCATTTCGGTAATCAACAAAACACATATTCTCGAGAGACGGGATATTTTTACATTATTTTCGTATATGGTGTTTTATAAAAAACCTGGTTTTGATGATTATCCAATTATGATATTAAATTGTATAATTTTTGTAGTTACTTAGCGGCTAAGCAACTAATTTAAGGACCCAAAACGATCCAATATTCTATAAATATAAATAGCTTATTTCTTATTTCATTTATTTCGTTTATTCATTTGCAACCAGTGAAAATACCGTAAATACAGAGAAAACCCTAGAAAACCGATACGTTCCTGAGAATCAATCGTACGAACGAAGGCGTTATCGAACTCCGATTTGGGCGTGCAGCATATCAAAACGAAGCTCTCGAAATATAAAATCTGAATCAATCATCAATTTCAACCCAGAAATATCAGGTAATTTTCTGTTTAATTGTTTTAATTCGAATTTATTAAGGATTTAAATATGAATTTTTGTTCTTGAGGTTGTTGATATGATTTGATCCTATAATCATGTAGGGAATAATTTTCTGATCATTTTGGTATATCATATGTTTGATTTTGAGCTTCACATCATATAGAAACGAGTGTTTGGTTTTCGAAAATTAAAATTAGGGTTCTTGGGTTGAATGTTCTTAATTGATAATTGGGGGATTTTGATTATGGGGTTATTGGATGCAATTGATGATTGGGATAGCTGTATCTTATCATTTGCAATCGATTCCCATATTTATTAGAACCAAACGATTCCCGGAGTGGCATATTCGAATTCTAGGGTTCTAAATAATTTCCAATAATTGTTTTTGATTTTCTAATGATCTGAGATATATATGAGTTTGGGGGTTATCTTATACGTATTATAAGATTTATTTTGAGATATTAATCGTTCAATTTGGCTTAATAAACATTAAAATTGCGTTTCGCCGGATTATTCGCCGGCGTTGGCTTACAGTTCGTCGGAATCGACGAATTCAGAAGCGGCTGTTATGATTGTGGGTTCGTCGGTGTTTCTGGCATGACTGGGAATGGATTGCAATCGAAAACCAAGCAAAAGCAAGCCATTTTGGCTACCTATCGGGCTCGCCGGAATCAGCCCGGAGCCGCCGGTTTCTGGGCTCTACCCAGTTTCCGGCCGGTGTTCTTGGCGACCCGGCCGAGACCCGTTGACCGGATCCTAACCCATATTCAAAACCCGGTTTTAATCCTTAAAAACCTAATTCCCTTTTCCTGATTATGTTTATGAATTTCTATTTTAAAAATAATTCAAAAATCCTATTTTTAATTTCTAAAAATCCATTTTTATTTTAAAAATCTTTATTTTAATTCTGAAAATTTATTTTAATTTAAAATATATCTAAATTATTTAGTTAATTAATTTTAGTTGATAATTAATTAATTAGTCAATTAATTTAAATATTAATTGATTAATTAATTTAATTAGTTATTAATTAATTTTAATTGATTATTTAATTAGATTTAATTATTTATTTTTGATTTAAAAATTCCGAGAAATAGTTTCGAGTTTTAAAATATTATTTTAAATTATTCTCCAGGCTCGATAATTCTTATAAAATTACTTCCGGGTGTTCAAGCCCTATTATTTAATTATTAAATGATTTAGAAACCGGTTTTAATTCCGAAAAATGTTCAAATATTCATAATAAATCAACCGTTCGTCCGTTTAATACGAAACGAACGCCTGTAGACTCAGAAAAATATTCCGCTTCCAATAAAAATACTTTCAAGACCCAAATCCTTTAGTTTCGAAAGGTCGCTTGCTTTACGAATCATTCTGAGTCTATTATTGATCGATAAATCATATTTTTGACCCGATTTCCGTTTTAAACGTATTGAGTCGAACCTTTTGGTGAACCGAGTCATATGTGATATGAATTATGTGATACATGAGTTATGTGCTTATGTGCTATATGAATTATGGGTGTATGTGGATCAAGAGTCCTGTGTTTGTCTGTTATATTTATGTGTGGGCTATCGTATGGGTAGTCGATAGGCTTTTGACGTGCAGTTCGTCGAGTGATTATCGTTTAGGCGATTATTGTTATATCTTTTAATTATAGATGCGGATCATTTGAGTTGATCAGGATAAGACGTTGGATAAAGAATGAGATGGAATGGCATTGGATATCTGGCTTCTAGCAATCGTAGGAGCAGCATATCGGTGAAGTGTTGAAAAGAATAGATGCGTCTTTGCGAGTGTGACTAACTACTAAAACCCAAAGGCAAGTATCCCTATCATCACTTGTTGTTCAAGTGATATTTATTTTGAATCTTATCATGCAAGTATTGCTTTCTTTATTCTCAGTTAGAATCGATAAATGTTTTACATATCGCTGAATTAAATATTTCTATTTATGCAAGTATTTTTCTGTTATTCTATGATCAGAATAGCTAAGTGATTTTACTTATCAAATTACTGGATTTATAAATATTTTGGATTTTGAGAAAGATGATTTTGTTGCGAGTATTCCTGCCCAAGTGAATGGGGGAATAAAAATTATTTAGTATGTCGAAGGATTCGGCTCCTTTTTCAATAAAAACGTATTTAAGATTGGAATGATTACTGGTTATTGGTTACAGCATAGGTGATCGAGATATCAGTCCAGTTTTAATATCTTTTAAGGCTAGTTATGCCTTTTCTGGTGCCCTATAGGTACCGTATGTCTTCGGGATACGGGTAGTACCTATATTTACGGTATGGCTGCGGGATACCGGTGTTGTTTCGCGACTGATCATCGGGAACAGCATGAAATGTTATTGGTTCCAATCTAAATTGATATCTAAATTTCTTTATTGTTTTCAGAATCATAGAATAAATGATTTATCAACTGATTCTATTTTGGATTAAAAGTACTGATTCTATTTTGGATTAAAAGTGAATTGTGGTTTTGATTCAGTTTCTGATTTTGTGGATACTTAGTTTGTTGTTAAATATCAAAGGTGGTATTAGTATAGATGATTGGTGTTGACTTCAGTATGGAATGTTGTGAGCATCAAAGTTCGTATTGATATCTAATTTGATATGATAGGAAAATAAGTATTAGTATCAAGAGTTCAGTTTTGAGTAAAGTTTATGATTCATTCCATAATCATTGCTTCTTGTTGTTATTGTTTACGATATTTCCGTAAACACTGTTTTACGAGTTCTATTCTCGTCAAGATTCAAAATATTGTTGAAGCATTGCGCTCAAAAATATCAAAATGGTTTGGAATACAATTAAGGAATCAATTATGGGATTCCTCAACTAAAATTTTATGATTCAGCAATTATGATTTTAAATGTTCTGCTCTAATGAAGATGTTGGTTTTATATCAAAATAACCCTATATTCGCTGTAATGATCTTGCTGAGCATTTCTTTCGCTCATACTTGCCTGTTTTCAAATTTAACCTCCAGTGAGGATTAGCTCGTGCTGTTTAACTGCGTAATTCAAGTAAGCAAAGTAGAAGCTCTTGGAAGGTGGTTGGTCCAGGGTTTGTGATCTAGTGTAAGTTTTATTGTGTAAAGTTGTTTATATTATATTATATTATAGTTGAATATTTTATTTGGGCCTAGTATACTTCATTTCGAAGTTATACTAGTGGGTTTAGTTTAGAGTTGGAATTTATTGAAAAAAGTTTTAAAAGAAAGTGAAAATTTATCTATGGAATTTGGAATTCTTGTTTCTAGAATTGTAACCTTAAAAGATCTTGCGTGTAGTTTGGGGTCATTTATGATAAATATCTTCCACTGGCATTTATTTATTGATTAAACATGTTAATTTGGATTGAAGTTTTATAGTGACGACCAAATCCCTTGACCCTGGATTTTGGGGGCGTTACAAGTTGGTATCAGAGCTGTGGTTATAGTAAACTAGAAACGAGAGTGTGTAGGGGTGTGTATAGCTATGTGAGGATGTTTGAGCTCATATCGAGTTCTTGTACGACTATTGGAAATAGTGCCAACGAATAAGTTAAGATAGGCAGATTCGTTTAAGATGGTTGTGCTGAGCTGGATGGGACTCTGGGAAGCTGCAAACTTCTATTGTGGAATTTTCCGAGACTACGATTTGACAACGATGAAGATTATCGATATCCTTGAACATGAAGAAGTGTCTAGAATCAGATGGCGAGTTAACTGAAGAGTTTACATTGAAGATAAATATTAAGACTTTGGCAATACCTTCTTTTCTTTCTATAAATTCTTTTGACTTCTCTCAAAAAGAAATATCAAATAGAAGACATAATCCCTAACACCAGTTTATTCATTTTGTGCCAGAATTTTTATTCTTTGGACTTCATTTCCTTCAAAAATATTAGCTTTGAAATCTTTCTAGTTCTATTCATTTAATTTTGGATTCCTTTGATATTCTTTTATTCTGACTGAGATGAACAACCCTAACTATAGGGGACGCAAGGTATACTTGTCTGTGTGATAGGAGTTGGATGGGACGCCATCACTTGTGTGTGTTGTAAATACATGAAGGTTAACAACCTTTAGTAGTGTCTTGATTTTGGCACGCAACACCAAGTTCGTTTGATCATATTGATCTCTCAGTTATTCTCTTGTTTCAACAATACTTTTCCACCAATTCAGATTTTGTCTCTTCTCTTTGAAATTTCTTGATTTTATCATCTCAAATATTCGAAGGTATGCCAATAAGGTTAAGCTGAGTTATCTTTATCAAGTCAAAGCAGGGTTATGTGATGGGATTACCAAGAGCAGTAATGGACTGTAATGCGGTTATAATATTAGTGGCATATAGCGAAGTCAATCTGTTCCTTTATTTCTCTCACTATCTCTCTTTCTTTTTCTTTCTCTTTCTCACCATCTTTCTTTCTATTCTTCTTTCTCGCAATCGGTAAAAGTAATTCTATTGAAGAGTTGGTCAAAGGAGGTGGGATGGGACAAGGTGCACAGTGAATCTCCTGTAAAAGTTTTATTATACAAGAAATACAAGATGTATTTGAGATTTTGGAAAATTGAGGTTATTTGGAAATGGAAAATTGGTTAAAAAACCCTCAGTGCTTTCTTTTGCTGATTCCGAGGACGGAATCTTTATAAGGGGGTAGATTGTAATATCCCATATTTTCAAATATTATTATTATAATTATTTGGAATTATTTATGTGAATTTTATGTGAATTTTAGGGAATTATCTTGTAATTGGAATTGATGTTTGGGTGTTTATATGTGAAATTATTTGAATATTTGAATTTTTATGTCCAGAATAAAATATAGATAATTGTGATATTTTTCTGGTAATTTTTGGACTGTTATATGATTTTATAATGATTTATGGATTTATTAATTATTTTCTGAGTAATTACAAAATTATTTTATAAAGACGGGAATCCTTCAACTTCAACCGTTTTTGCGTTTTTACAACCCGAAACTCTTCCGAAAACTCCTTCCTAACCTAATCTGGTAATTCCAGACATTTTTCGTGTTTTGACTTTTTCAATCCGGATTACGGTTTGACCCGTGCGCGGCCCGGCGCAATATTTTCAATACGATAATCATTTCGGTAATCAACAAAACCCGTATTCTCGAGAGAAGGGATATTTTTACATTATTTTTGTATATGGTGTTTTATGAAAAGCCTGGTTTTGATGATTATCCAATTCTGGTATTAAATTGTATCATTTTGGTAGTTATTTAGCGGCTGAGCAACTAATTTAACGACCCAAAACGATCCAGAACGATCTAATATTCCGTAAATATAAATAGCTTATTTCTTATTTCATTTATTTCGTTTATTCATTTGCAACCAGTGAAAATATCGTAAATACAGAGAAAACCCTAGAAAACCGATACGTTCTTGAGAATCATTCGTACGAACGAAGGCGTTATCGAACTCCGATTCGGGCGTGCAATATACCAAAACAAAGCTCTCGAAATATAGAATATGAATCAATCATCAATTTCAACCCAGAAATATCAGGTAATTTTCTGTTTAATTGTTTTAATTCGAATTTATTAAGGATTTAAATATGAATTTTTGTTCTTGAGGTTGTTGATATGATTTGAAGCTATAATCATATAGGGAATAATTTTCTGATCATTTTGGTATATCATATGTTTGATTTTGAGCTTCACATCATATAGAAACGAGTGTGTGATTTTCGAAAATTAAAATTAGGGTTCTTGGGTTGAATGTTATCAATTGATAATTGGGGGATTTCGATTCTGGGGTTATTGGATGCAATTGATGATTGGGATAGGTGTATCTTATCATCTGCAATCGATTCCCATATTTATTAGAACCAAACGATTCTCGGAGTGGCATATTCGAATTCTAGCGTTCTAAATAATTTCGAATAATCGTTTTTGATTTTCTAATGATCTGAGATATATATGAGTTTGGGGGTTATATTATACGTATCATAAGCTTCATTTTGAGATATTAATCGTTGAATTTGGCTTAATAAACATTAAAATTGCGTTTCGCCGGATTATTCGCCGGCATTGGCTTACAGTTCGTCGGAATCGACGAATTCAGAAGCGGCTGTTGTGATTGTGGGTTCGTCGGTGTTTCTGGCATGACTGGGAATGGATTCCAATCAAAAACCAAGCAAAAGCAAGCCGTTTTGGCTACCTATCGGGCTCGCCGGAATCGGCCAGGAGCCGCCGGTTTCTGGGCTCTACCCAGTTTCCGGCCGGTGTTCTTGGCGATCCGGCCGAGACCCGTTGACCCGATCCTGACCCATATTCAAAACCCGATTTTAATCCTTAAAAACCCAATTCCCTTTTCCTGATTATGTTTCTGAATTTATATTTTAAAAAGAATTCAAAATCCTATTCTTAATTTTTAAAAATTCATTTTATTTTAAAAATCTTTATTTTAATTCTAAAAATTTATTTTAATTTAAAAATAAATCTAAATTATTTAGTTAATTAATTTTAGTTGATAATTAATTATTTAATTAGTCAATTAATTTAAATATTAATTGATCAATTAATTTAATTAGTTATTAATTAATTTTAATTAATTATTTAATTAGATTTAATTATTTATTTTTGATTTAAAAATTCCGAAAAATAGTTTTGAGTTTTAAAATATTAATTTAAATTATTCTCCAGGCTCAATAATTCTTATACAATTATTTTCGGGTGTTCAAGTCCTATTATTTAATTATTAAATGATTTAGAAACCCATTTTAATTCCGAAAAATATTCAAAAATTCATAATAAATCAACTATTCGTCCGTTTAATACGAAACTAACGCCTCTAAACTCAGAAAAATATTCCGCTTCCAATAAAAATACTTTAGCGACCCAAATCCTTTTGTTTCGAAAGTTCGCTTGCTTTACGAATCATTCTGAGTCGATTATTGATCGATAAATCATATTTTTGACCCGATTTCCGTTTTAAACGTATTGAGTCGAACCTTTTGGTGAACCGAGTCATATGTGATATAAATTATGTGATACATGAGTTATGTGCTTATGTGCTTTGTGAATTATGGGTGTATGTGGATCAAGAGTCCTGTATTTGTCAGTTATATTTATGTGTGGGCTATCGTATGGGTAGTCGATAGGCTTTTGACGCGCAGTTCATCGAGTGATTATCGTTTAGGCGATTAAAGTTATATCTTTTAATTATAGATGCGGATCATTCGAGTTGATCAGGACAAGACATTGGATAAAGAATGAGATGGAATGGCATTGGATATCTGGCTTCTAGCAATCGTAGGAGCAGCATATGGGTGAAGTGTTGAAAAGAATAGATGCGTCTTTGCGAGTGTGACTAACTAATAAAACCCAAAGGCAAGTATCCCTATCATCACTTATTGTTCAAGTGATATTTATTTTGAATCTTATCATGCAAGTATTGCTTTCCCTATTCTCAGTTAGAATCGATAAATATTTTACATATCGCTGAATTAAATGATTCTGTTTATGCAAGTATTTTTCTGTTATTCTATGATCAGAATAGCTAAGTGATTTTACTTATCAAATTACTGGATTTATAAATATTTTGGATTTTGAGAAAGATGATTTTGTTGCGAGTATTCCTGCCCAAGTGAATGGGGGAATAAAAATTATTTAGTATGTCGAAGGATTCGGCTCCTTTTTCAATAAAAACGTTTTTAAGATTGGAATGGTTACTGGTTATTGGTTACAGCATAGGTGATCGAGATATCGGTCCAGTTTTAATATATTTTAAGGCTAGTTATACCTTTTCTGGTGCCCTATAGGTACCGCATGTCTTCGGGATACGGGTAGTTCTTATATTTACGGTATGGCTACGGGATACCGGTGTTGTTTCGCGACTGATCATCGGGAACAGCATGAAATGTTATTGGTTCCAATCTAAATTGATATCTAAATTTCTTTATTGTTTTAAGAATCATAGAATAAATGATTTATCAACTAATTCTGTTTTGGATTAAAAGTACTGATTCTGTTTTGGATTAAAAGTGAATTATGGTTTGATTCAGTTTCTGATTTTGTGGATACTTAGTTTGTTGTTAAATTTCAAAGGTGCTATTAGTATAGATGATTGGTGTTGACTTCAGTATGGAATGTTGTGAGCATCAAAGTTCGTATTGATATCTAATTTGATATGACAGGAAAATAAGTATTAGTATCAAGAGTTCAGTTTTGAGTAAAGTTTATGATTCATTCCATAATCATTGCTTCTTGTTGTTATTGTTTACGATATTTATGTAAACACTATTTTACGAGTTCTATTCTCGTCAAGATTCAAAATAGTGTTGAAGCATTGCGCTCAAAAATATCAAAATGGTTTGGAATACAATTAAGGAATCAATTCTGGGATTCCTCAACTAAAATTTTATGATTCAGCAATTATGATTTTAAATGTTCTGCTCTAATGTAGATGTCGATTTTATATCAAAATGACCCTATATTCGCTGTAATGATCTTGCTGAGCATTTATTTCGCTCATACTTGCCTGTTTTCAAATTTAACCTCCAGTGAGGATTAACTCGTGCTGTTTAACTGCGTAATTCAAGGAAGCAAAGTAGAAGCTCTTGGAAGGTGGTTGGTCCAGGGTTTGTGATCTAGTGTAAGTTTTATTGTGTAAAGTTGTTTATATTATATTATATTATAGTTGTATATTTTATTTGGGCCTAGTATACTTCATTTTGAAGTTATACTAGTGGGTTTAGTTTAGAGTTAGAATTTATTGAAAAGAGTTTTAAAAGAAAGTGAAAATTTATCTATGGAATTTGGAATTCTTGTTTCTAGAACTGTAACCTTAAAAGATCATGGGTGTAGTTTGGGGTCATTTATGATAAATATTTTCCACTGGCATTTATTTGTTGATTAAACATGTTAATTTGGATTGAAGTTTTATAGTGACGACCAAATCCCTTGACCCCGGATTTTGGGGGCGTTACAGGTTGCTATCAGAGCTGTGGTTATAGTAAACTAGAAAAGAGAGTGTGTAGGGGTGTGTATAGCTATGTGAGGACGTTTGAGCTCATATCGAGTTCTTGTCGGACTATTGGATATAGTGCCAACGAATAAGTTAAGATAGGCACATTCGTTTAAGATGGTTGTGCTGAGCTGGATGGGACTCTGGGAAGCTGCAAACTTCTATTGTGGAATTTTCCGAGACTACGATTTGACAACAATGAAGATTATCGATATCCTTGAACATGAAGAAGTGTCTAGAATCAGATGGCGAGTTAACTGAAGAGTTTACATTGGAGATAAATATTAAGACTTTGGCAATACCTTCTTATCTTTCTATAAATTCTTTTGACTTCTCTCAAAAAGAAATATCAAATAGAAGACATAATCCCTAACACCAGTTTATTCATTTTGTGCCAGAATTTTTATTCTTTGGACTTCATTTCCTTCAGAAATATTAGCTTTGAAATCTTTCCAGTTCTATTCATTTGATTTTGGATTCCTTTGATATTCTTTTATTCTGACTGAGATGAACAACCCTAACTATAGGGGACACAAGGTATACATGTCTATGTGATAGGAGTTGGATGGGACGTCATCACTTGTGTGTGTTGTAAATACATGAAGGTTAACAACCTTTAGTAGTGTCTTGATTTTGGCACGCAACACCAAGTTCGTTTGATCATATTTATCTCTCAGTTATTCTCTTGTTTCAACAATACTTTTCCACCAATTCAGATTTTGTCTCTTCTCTTTGAAATTTCTTGATTTTATCATCTCAAATATTCGAAGGTATGCCAATAAGGTTAAGCTGAGTTATCTTTGTCAAGTCAAAGCAGGGTTATGTGATGGAATTACCAAGAGCAGCAATGGACTGCAATGCGGTTATAATATTAGTGGCATATAGCGAAGTCAATATGTTCCTTTATTTTTCTCTCTATCTCTCTTTCTTTTTCTTTCTCTTTCTCACCATCTTTCTTTCTATTCTTCTTTCTCGCAATCGGTAAAAGTAATTCTATTGAAGAGTTGGTCAAAGGAGGTGGGATAGGACAAGGTGCACATTGAAGCTCCTGTAAAAGTTTTATTATACAAGGAATACAAGATTTATTTGAGATTTTGGAAAATTGAGGTTATTTGGAAATGGAAAGTTGGTTAGAAAACCCTTAGTGCTTTCTTCTGCTGATTCCGAGGACGGAATCCTTATAAGGGGGGTAGATTGTAATATCCCATATTTTCAAATATTATTATTATAATTATTTGGAATTATTTATGTGAATTTTATGTGAATTTTATGTGAATTTTAGGGAATTATCTTGTAATTGGAATTGATGTTTGGGTGTTTATATGTGAAATTATTTGAATATTTGAATTTTTATGTCCAGAATAAAATATAGATAATTGTGATATTTTTCTGGTAAATTTTGGACTGTTATATGATTTTATAATGAATTATGGATTTATTAATTATTTTCTGAGTAATTACAAAATTATTTTATAAAGACGGGAATCGTTCAACTTCAACCGTTTTTGCGTTTTTACAACCCGAAACTCTTCCGAAAACTCCTTCCTAACCTAATCTGGTAATTCCAGACATTTTTCGTGTTTTGACTTTTTCAATCCGGATTACGGTTTGACCCGTGCGCGGCCCGGCGCAATATTTTCAATACGATAATCAACAAAACCCGTATTCTCGAGAAAAGGGATATTTTTACATTATTTTCGTATATGGTGTTTTATGAAAAGCCTGGTTTTGATGATTATCCAATTCTGGTATTAAATTGTACCATTTTGGTAGTTACTTCGCGGCTGAGCAATTAATTTATCGACCCAAAATGATCCAGAATGATCTAATATTCCGTAAATATAAATAGGTTATTTCTTATTGCATTTATTTCGTTTATTCATTTGCAACCAGTGAAAATATTATAAATATAGAGAAAACCCTAGAAAACCGATACGTTCTTGAGAATCATTCGTACGAATGAAGGCGTTATCGAACTCCGATTCGGGTGTGCAGCATATCAAAACGAAGCTCTCGAAATATAGAATATGAATCAATCATTAATTTCAACCCAGAAACATCAGGTAATTTTTTGTTTAATTGTTTTAATTCGAATTTATTAAGGATTTAAATATGAATTTTTGTTCTTGAGGTTGTTGATATGATTTGATGCTATAATCATGTAGGGAATAATTTTCTGATCATTTTGGTATATCATATGTTTGATTTTGAGCTTCACATCATATAGAAATGAGTGTTTGATTTTAGAAAATTAAAATTAGGGTTCTTGGGTTGAATGTTCTCAATTGATAATTGGGGGATTTTGATTCTGGGGTTATTGGATGCAATTGATGATTGGGATAGTTGTATCTTATCATCTGCAATCGATTCCCATATTTATTAGAACCAAACGATTCTCGGAGTGGCATATTCGAATTCTAGGGTTCTAAATAATTTCGAATAATCGTTTTTGATTTTCTAATAATCTGAGATATATATGAGTTTGGGGGTTATATTATACGTATCATAAGCTTCATTTTGAGATATTAATCGTTGAATTTGGCTTAATAAACATTAAAATTCCGTTTCGTCGGATTATTTGCCTGCGTTGGCTTACAGTTCATCGGAATCGACGAATTCAGAAGCGGATGTTGTGATTGTGGGTTCGTCGGTATTTCTGGCATGACTGGGAATAGATTGCAATCGAAAACCAAGCAAAAGCAAGCCGTTTTGGCTACCTATCGGGCTCGCCGGAATCGGCCAGGAGCCGCCGGTTTCTGGGCTCTACCCAGTTTCCGGCCGATGTTCTTGGCGACCCGGTCGAGACCCATTGACCCGATCCTGACCCATATTCAAAACCCGGTTTTAATCCTTAAAAACCCAATTCCCTTTTCTTGATTATGTTTCTGAATTTCTATTTTAAAAATAATTCAAAAATCCTATTTTTAATTTCTAAAAATTCATTTTTATTTTAAAAATCTTTATATTAATTCTAAAAATTTATTTTAATTTAAAAATAAATCTAAATTATTTAGTTAAATAATTTTAGTTGATAATTAATTATTTAATTAGTCAATTAATTTAAATTTTAATTGATTAATTAATTTAATTAGTTATTAATTAATTTTAATTGATTATTTACTTAGATTTAATCATTTATTTTTTATTTAAAAATTCCGAAAAATAGTTTCGAGTTTTAAAATATTATTTTAAATTATTCTCCAGGCTCAATAATTCTTATAAAATTATTTTCGGGTGTTCAAGCCCTATTATTTAATTATTAAATGATTTAGAAACCCGTTTTAATTCCGAAAAATATTCAAAAATTCATAATAAATCAACCGTTCGCCCGTTTAATATGAAACTAACACCTCTAAACTCAGAAAAATATTCCGCTTCCAATAAAAATACTTTAGAGACCCAAATCCTTTTGTTTCGAAAGGTCGCTTGCTTTACGAATCATTCTGAATCGATTACTGATCGATAAATCATATTTTTGACCTGATTTCCGTCTTAAACGTATTGAGTCGAACCTTTTGGTGAACCGAGTCATATGTGATATGAATTATATGATACATGAGTTATGTGCTAATATGCTTTGTGAATTATGGGTGTATGTGGATCAAGAGTCCTGTGTTTGTCTGTTATATTTATGTGTGGGCTATCGTATGGGTAGTCGATAGGCTTTTGACACGCAGTTTACGAGTGATTATCCTTTAGGCGATTAAAGTTATATCTTTTAATTATAGATGTGGATCATTCGAGTTGATTAGGACAAGACTTGGATAAAGAATGAGATGGAATAGCATTGGATATCTGGCTTCTAGCAATCGTAGGAGCAGCATATCGGTGAAGTGTTGAAAAGAATAGATGTGTCTTTGCGAGTGTGACTAACTACAAAAACCCAAAGGAAAGTATCCCTATCATCACTTATTGTTCAAGTGATATTTATTTTGAATCTTATCATGCAAGTATTGCTTTCCCTATTCTTAGTTAGAATCGATAAATATTTTACATATCGCTGAATTAAATGATTCTGTTTATGCAAGTATTCTTCTGCTATTCTATGATCAGAATAGCTAAGTGATTTTACTTATCAAATTACTGGATTTATAAATATTTTGGATTCTGAGAAAGATGATTTTGTTGCGAGTATTCCTGCCCAAGTGAATGGGGGAATAAAAATTATTTAGTATGTCGAAGGATTCAGCTCCTTTTTCAATAAAAAGGTTTTTAAGGTTGGAATGGTTAATGGTTATTGGTTACAGCGTAGGTGATCGAGATATCGGTCCAGTTGTAATATCTTTTAAGGCTAGTTATACCTTTTCTGGCACCCTATAGGTACCGTATGTCTTCGGGATACGGGTAGTACCTATATTTACGGTATGGCTGCGGGATACCAGTGTTGTTTCGCGACAGATCATCGTGAACATCATGAAATGTTATTGGTTCCAATCTAAATTGATATCTAAATTTATTTATTGTTTTGAGAATCATAGAATAAATGATTTATCAACTAATTCTGTTTTGGATTAAAAGTACTGATTATGTTTGGGATTAAAAGTGAATTGTGGTTTTGTATCAGTTTCTGATTTTGTGGATACTTAGTTTGTTGTTAAATATCAAAGGTGGTATTAGTATAGATGATTGGTGTTGACTTCAGTATGGAATGTTGTGAGCATCAAAGTTCGTATTGATATCTAATTTGATATGACAGCAAAATAAGTATTAGTATCAAGAGTTCGGTTTTGATTAAAGTTTATGATTCATTCCATAATCATTGCTTCTTGTTGTTATTGTTTACGATATTTCCGTAAACACTGTTTTACGAGTTCTATTCTCGTCAAAATTGAAAGTATTGCTGAAGCATTTCGCTCAAAAATATCAAAATGGTTTGGAATACAATTAAGGAATCAATTCTGGGATTCCTCAACTAAAATTTTATGATTCAGCAATTATGATTTTAAATGTTCTGCTCTAATGTAGATATCGGTTTTATATCAAAATGACCCTATATTCGCTGTAATGATCTTGCTGGGCATTTCTTTCGCTCATACTTGCCTGTTTTCAAATTTAACCTTTAGTGAGGATTAGCTCGTGCTGTTTAACTGCGTAATTGAAGGAAGCAAAGAAGAAGCTCTTGGAAGGTGGTTGGTCCAGGGTTTGTGATCTAGTGTAAGTTTTATTGTGTAAAGTTGTTTATATTATATTATATTATAGTTGTATATTTTATTTGGGCCTAGTATACTGCATTTCGAAGTTATACTAGTGGGTTTAGTTTAGAGTTGGAATTTATTTGAAAGAGTTTTAAAAGAAAGTGAAAATTTAATTATGGAATTTGGAATTCTTATTTCTAGAACTATAACCTTAAAAGATCTTGGGTGTAGTTTGGGGTCATTTATGATAAATATCTTCCGCTGGCATTTATTTATTGATTAAATATGTTAATTTGGATTGAAGTTTTATAGTGACGACCAAATCCCTTGACCCCGGATTTTGGGGGCGTTACAAAAAGTCTGTGGACATTACAAGCTATAGAGGCATGGTTGGTTCACTTCTATATTTAAGTGCCAGTAGACCTGATATAATGTTTTTTACATGTCTTTGTGCTCAATTTCAAGCTGATCCTAGAGAATCTCACTTACTTGTTATTAAAAGAATTTTCAGATTTCTCAAAGGGACTCCAAATCTAGGAATTTGGTACCCTAGAGAGTCTGGTTCTGATCTAATTGGCTACTCGGATGCAGATTATGCAGGTTGTAAAATAGATAGGAAAAGTACAACTGGCACCTGTCAATTTCTAGGGAATAAGCTTGTTTCATGGTTCAACAAGAAGCAAAATTCTGTTTTTACATCAACAGCTGAGGCTGAGTACATTGCTGCTGGTAGTTGTTGTGCACATATATTATGGATGAGAAATCAACTATTTGACTATGGGCTGAATGTTGACAAAATTCCAATATTCTGTGACAACACAAGTTCCATTGCCATTACTGAAAATCCAGTGCAGCATTCAAGAACCAAGCAAATTGACATCAAGTACCACTTCATAAGGGAACATGTGATGAATGGTACAGTGGAACTTCATTTTGTTCCAAGTGAAAAACAAATTGCAGACATATTTACCAAGCCACTTGATGAATCAACATTCACAAGATTGGTAAGTGAGCTAGGTATGCTTAATTATTCCTAAATTTATGTCCTTATTATAATTTGTTTTGTAGCCTGAAATGAATTTGTTGCAAGAACAAAGTTGGCTTTAAGTAAAGCTCATTCTATCAATGGATATTCCCTATCCGTTTTGAAATTCAATGTTGTTTTATCAACGGATGTCCATTATCCGTTGAAAGACAAATACATTTCTGGTAATTTTATCCTTCAACGGATAAAACTGTGTTAGCCTTCAACGGATGACCATTTACCTCATCCGTTGAACTATCACATCAGTCGTTTTGAGTGAGTCACAACCGTTGATTCTATTTTCTTAACCGTTGATATATATATATATATATATATATATATATATATATATATATATATATATATATATATATACAGTTGTATGTATTTGTATTAAAGGCAGTTTTTAGAATACATACAGTTTTTTTTATTCTCAAACGGCTGTAATTCACTTAAAAATATTGTTTAATCACTCTTTTTATCTTTTAATTTGAGAAAGTACAAAAGCCCCTTTGAATTCTTATTTTCACTTTACGCTTTCTTGCAATTTTCAAAAGCTTTTACTCTCTTTCTCTCCCAAAACTCTCAACTTTTCTATGCAACTTCTACCCACAACAATGGCACCAGTAGTAAAGATAATATCCCAATCTGGGTTTGTCTATGAGAAAAACAATTTCGTAGGTTTGGTGGAAAATAATGAAGCCTACTCAGATTATCACAAGATGATGGATTTCATCAAAAACTGCAAACTGAGCTATGCAATGCTGGAAGCCCCAATGATTTACTGTGAGGTAGTTGAGGAGATTTGGACAACTGCTGAGTTCAACCCCACTAATATGACAATCTCCTTCTCTCTCAAAGGTAAGGACTACTATATTAACTGTGATGATACACAATCCTGTTTTAAATTACCTGAAAATAATGCCATGACACCACACACTTATAATGATGTATCTAGCATGTTAGATTCCATAGGCTATTCCCTTGATTCTACTAGTTTAGGCAGTATTAAGAGAAAAGTGATAAGTGGCATTTTATACCACTTAGAACGTCTTAAAATGGCTTAAATTGGTGTCTTGAAATCAAGTATTTTGTATATTTGATGCGTTTTTCTAGTGTTTATGCATTTCAGGGTATTAGTTGCATTTCAGAGAAGGAATCATCAAGAATAAGCATTGGCATGTGTTCACCATTGTGAGAGGAAAAGAACGGGCAGATTACGGCGAAGAAACGGAGCAAACCTGGAAATTTTCCAGTAGGGTCCTGCGCGCCCGCGCAGCAATGCTGAGCGGCCGCCCAGGGTCGGGGAAAAAGATATATTATTTTAGACTTTTACTTCTGTTTGGCTTCCAACTTCTATGTAATCTGAGTTTTATGGGACTATTATATAAGTAGATTTGAGACGTTTTTCACAGAGAATTAAGAGGAGATTATGTTTTAGCTTGTGTTTTGCAAGAAGCGAAGGAGATAAGGAAGAAGACTGATTTAGCACACAGCAGCGAAGAGGAAGCATATATTCTTGTGATTCTTGTTTCGTTGTAACGTTGGATGCTAGTTTTCTTGCTTTGACTTATTTACTCTTGTGACGTACTCTGTTTTAATATAATCAGTTTAGTTATTATTTTCTTGTGTTTGTTATCATGATTTCATATGAACCCATGATGGCGATAAGTTCTATTATGGGCTAATCGTGATCATGGGGTTGCAACGGATTTATTATGGAATTCTTTAGTTAATTGTTTAATACTTTAGTATGTGATGATTGCATGATATCTAGTATTGGTTGTGTGTATTCGTCTTATGTGCGTCGCGAACATATAAGATAGGGTGTTAATCTCTTGTAAAGCGACGGTGGATCTTGAGATTTAGAACTTGCCATGCTAGCATAGGTTCATGTACATTGTGCATGATTAGTGGGTAACTCTAACAGTTTTATTTGCCCTATGTAATCAAAAGGAATAACTTGTGCTTAAATCGTTGTGTTGTCAATTTCTGTAGACATATAGGAACTCAACATAATTGATGACTATTCAACTTCTATCTTAATTGTGGATGTTTGGTAGAATGGTATTAGTACAATGAAAGTTGGCTTTTATCAGTTTCGTGTTATTCGATTAATATCATCACTGTCACATGCTAAAGGTAATAACTATGGCTATAGAAGGAAGTAATAATGAAGTTGTGATCTCATGAGTGTTTTATTATTGATAAAGTGAAGTGTTAGTTAAGTGGTTAATTAAGTAGTTAATTATAGTTAATATTTAATCAATAATTTTAAGTGTTATCTTAACATTGAGAAGTAATCATACATTGGTGAGTGAGTTAAATTAGACAATAACTTAGTCTGAGTCTCTGAGGGAACGAACTAGAAAGTATTCTATATTACTTGCGAACGCGTATACTTGCGTGAATATTAGTGCGTGATTTCGCCCTAACAAGTTTTTGGCGCCGCTGCCGGGGACTCGGCGTATTTGTTTAGTTTATGTACTTACCATCATTGGTCATTAGGGCTCAGTGATTAGGACGTAGTAGTTAATTACTCTTTTCGGTTGTGTTTCAGGTACTTTAGCAAGCGTTTATGCAAACTCGTTCTCGTGCTCGCAAGAGGACCTTAGATACAGCTGAAGGAAAAGACGAAGTTATTGATACTCCGGAGAAGTTAGATTTTGAGGATTCGGATTCAGGAACTGAGCAGAAAGAACCAGTAAACATGGGAGATCGTATTGTTCAAGCTGATCCAGCTCTTATGGATTTTTCTCGGCCTAAAATTGATGACATTCAGTCAAGCATCCTTCATCCGGCTATTCAAGCTAACACCTTTGAAATCAAGCCGGGCACTATTCAGATGGTGCAGAATTCTGTTTCTTTTGGAGGAGCGGCAACTGAAGACCCCAACATGCACATAAGGAATTTTGTCGAGATCTGCAGCACTTTTAAGTATAATGGCGTGACTGATGAGGCTATCAAGTTGAGGCTTTTCCCATTCTCACTGAGGGATAAGGCTAAAGACTGGTTACATTCTGAACCGGCTGGGTCCATCACTACGTGGCAAGATCTTGCGCAAAAGTTTCTGGTGAAGTTTTATCCAATGGCAAAGACTGCTGCTATGAGGAGTGCTCTTACTCAGTTTGCGCAGCAACCTACAAAATCTATGTGCGAGGATTGGGAACGCTACAAGGAAATGTTGAGAAAATGTCCACATCATGGAATGCCGGATTGGATGGTAATCACTGGTTTTTATAATGGTTTGGGAGCCCAATCTTGGCCCATGCTCGATGCAGCAGCTGGAGGCACCTTATGGGCTAAGAGCTATACTGAGGCGTACAATCTTATTGAGACGATGGCTGCAAATGAGCATCAAAACCCAACTCAGAGGATGACGTCAGGCAAGGTAGCAGGTATTCTGGAAGTTGATGCAGCCACCGCTATTACAGCCCAGCTCCAAGCGCTATCAATGAAGGTTGATTATTTGGCTACGTATGGAGTTAATCAAATAGCTATGGTTTGTGAGCTTTGTGCAGGTTCTCATGCTACGGATCAGTGTTCTCTTGTCAACGAATCTGTTCAGTATGTGAATAATTATCAGCTACAACAGCAGCCTGTGCCAGCAACCTATCATCCTAACAACAGAAATCATCCAAATTTCAGCTGGGGGAATAATCAGAATGCTATTCAGCCACCATATCAGCAAGGAGTGAGTAAACAGTTTAACCCACCTGGATTCCAGCAACCACAGCAGTATGCTACAAGACAATCATATCCTCAACAGGGAAGTGCAGCTGCACCTACTAGTGCTGATTTTGAGGAACTTAAGCTGTTGTGCAAGAGTCAGGCGGTTTCTATCAAGACCTTGGAAAATCAAATTGGTCAATTAGCCAATGCAGTGCTCAATCGTCAACCTGGTACTCTTCCCAGTGACACGGAAGTACCAGGCAGGAAGGAAGCTAAAGAGCAAGTCAAGGCTATTACCTTAAGGTCTAGAAAAGTAGCTGATGCTGAAAAGGCAAAAGAAGTCAAAGCTGAAGTTAGAGATGAAGAATCTAAGCAAAGGGAGAAAGCGGCGGAACCAAGGAAGACTACTATTGAACACACTCTGCCTGAGGCTAATACAGGGGAGAAACAGCTCTATCCTCCACCACATTTTCCTAAGAGATTGCAGCAACAAAAGCTGGATAGACAGTTCGGGAAGTTTCTGGAGGTGTTCAAGAAACTTCACATCAATATACCTTTCGCTGAGGCTCTGGAACAAATGCCTAGTTATGCGAAGTTTATGAAGACTATTCTTTCAAGGAAGGTGAAACTGGATGACCTTGAAACCGTTGCTCTCACGGAAGAATGCAGCGTGGTTCTGCAACAAAAGTTACCACCAAAACTGAAAGATCCAGGAAGCTTCACCATTCCTTGCACCATTGGCAATCTAACTTTTGACAAGTGCCTTTGTGATTTGGGAGCAAGCATTAATCTGATGCCGTTGTCGATCTTTAAAAAACTGGATCTGCCTGATCCAAAACCCACATACATGTCGCTACAATTGGCGGACCGTTCCATTACTTACCCAAGGGGCATAGTTGAGGATGTGCTCGTCAAGGTGGATAAGCTCTTCTTTCCTGCTGATTTTGTTATTCTGGATTTTGAGGAAGATAAGAAGATTCCCATAATCTTGGGGAGGCCTTTCTTGGCTACTGGCCGTACCTTGATAGATGTGCAAAAAGGGGAACTTACTATGCGGGTCCAAGATCAGGATGTGACCTTCAACGTATTCAAGGCAATGAAATTCCCTACAGAAGATGAGGAGTGTTTAAAAGTGGATGTGATTGATTCTACGGTTACTTCGGAACTCGATCACATGCTAATGTCTGATGCATTGGAAAAGGCCTTAGTGGGGGAATTTGACAGTGATGATGAAGATAGCAACGAGCAATTACAATATCTGAACGCTTCTCCCTGGAAGTGAAAGCTCGACATACCATTTGAATCTCTTGGTACTTCTGACCTCAAGAACGCTGAAGGGAAGCTCAAACCATCAATAGAGGAAGCGCCTACCTTAGAGCTCAAACCATTACCTGAACACTTGAGGTATGCCTTTTTAGGTGATTCATCTACGTTACCTGTTATTATTTCAGCTGACCTTTCAGGTAGTGAGGAAGACAAGCTCTTAAGGATTTTGAGAGAATTCAAATCAGCTATAGGATGGACCATAGCAGACATCAAGGGGATAAGTCCTTCATATTGTATGCATAAAATTATGTTAGAGGAAGGTAGTAAGCCAACTGTAGAACAGCAGCGAAGACTGAACCCGATCATGAAGGAGGTGGTGAAGAAAGAAATTCTGAAATGGCTAGATGCAGGCATCATTTATCCTATTTCTGACAGCTCATGGGTGAGCCTCGTGCAATGCGTACCTAAGAAAGGAGGTATCACTGTGGTCGCAAATGAAAAGAATGAGCTCATCCCTACTCGAACAGTTACAGGATGGAGAGTATGCATGGATTATAGAAAATTGAACAAAGCCACAAGGAAGGATCACTTCCCTCTCCCATTCATTGATTAAATGCTTGACAGATTGGCGGGACATGAGTATTTTTGTCTTCTAGATGGGTATTCCAGGTATAATCAGATTTGTATTGCACCAGAGGATCAGGAAAAGACTACCTTCACTTGTCCATTTGGCACATTTTCTTTTCGAAGAGTTTCGTTTGGGTTATGTGGCACCCCGGCCACCTTTCAGAGATGTATGATGGCTATATTCTCTGATATGATTGGAAATAACGTCGAAGTGTTCATGGATGACTTCTCCGTCTTTGGACACTCATATGATGAATGTTTGAATAATCTGCGCACCGTACTCAAAAGATGCGTGGAAACTAATTTGGTGCTTAATTGGGAGAAATGTCATTTTATGGTGCGTGAAGGCATTATCCTTGGGCATAAGGTCTCTAGCAAAGGTCTGGAGGTGGACAAGGCCAAGGTGGGAGTCATTGAAAATCTTCCCCCACCTAATTCGGTGAAAGGAATCCGTAGTTTTCTCGGTCATGCGGGTTTTTATCGGCGATTCATCAAGGACTTTTCAAAGATATCTAAGCCGTTGTGCAATTTACTTGAGAAAGATGTGCCTTTCAAATTTGATGATGAATGTTTGGCAGCATTCGAGACTCTCAAGGAGAGTTTGATCACGGCACCAGTTATTACAGCACCAGATTGGACAGAACCGTTTGAGATGATGTGTGATGCGAGTGACTATGCGGTAGGTGCAGTTCTGGGACAGCACAAGAAAAATCTCTTCCATGTGGTCTACTATGCGAGTAAGACTTTAAATGGGGCCCAATTGAACTACACCACTACTGAGAAGGAGCTTTTGGCTATAGTCTTTGGCTTTGAGAAATTTCGATCTTATCTGTTTGGTACGAAAGTAACAGTATTCACTGATCATGCAGCTATTCGCTATCTGGTTTCTAAGAAGGATTCGAAGCCGAGACTCATTCGTTGGGTGCTTTTACTTCAAGAATTTGAGTTAGAGATCAAAGATAGAAAAGGTACCGAGAATCAAGTAGCTGACCATCTCTCTAGGTTGGAGAATCCCGATTCTACTTCACAAGATAGGACGTTAATCAATGAATCTTTTCCGGATGAGCAGTTGTTTGCAATTCAGGAGGAAGAACCATGGTTTGCAGATATTGTAAACTATCTTGTCAGCAATATAATGCCTCCTAATTTGACATCCGCGCAAAAGAAGAAGTTTCTGCATGAGGTGAAGTGGTATATGTGGGATGAACCATATTTGTTTAGACAGGGAGCTGACCAGATCATCAGGAGATGTATCCCGTTCTGTGAGACGGAGGGGATATTACAAGACTGCCATTCCACGGTTTATGGTGGACACTATGGAGGTGAGAAGACGGCAGCTCGTATTCTGCAAGTAGGTTTTTTCTGGCCCACCTTGTTCAAGGATGCTCATCAGTTTGTTTTAAGGTGTGATCGTTGCCAAAGAGTGGGAAATTTGTCAAGGAAGGATGAGATGCCATTAAATGTGATGCTTGAAGTCGAGGTCTTTGATGTATGGGGAATCGATTTCATGGGGCCTTTTATCTCGTCTTGCAATAATCAGTACATCTTGCTGGCAGTCAATTATGTCTCAAAATGGGTCGAAGTTAAAGCTTTACCGACAAATGATGCAAAGGCAGTGCTAAATTTTCTTCATAAGCAAATTTTCACAAGGTTTGGAACACCTCGGGTAATCATAAGTGATGAAGGATCGCATTTTTGCAACCGTAAGTTCACTTCTATGATGCAGCGTTATAATGTGAATCATCGAGTAGCTACTGCCTATCACCCGCAAACAAATGGTCAAGCGGAAGTGTCTAACAGAGAGATAAAGCGCATTCTAGAAAAGGTTGTTTGTCCGTCAAGGAAGGATTGGTCTTTAAAGCTCGATGAAGCTGTTTGGGCTTACAGAACAGCATACAAAACTCCACTTGGGATGTCACCGTTTCAGTTGGTGTACGGTAAGGGATGTCATCTACCGGCGGAGCTTGAGCATAAGGCCTACTGGGCATTGAAGAAATTGAACCTGGATTTAGATGCAGCTGGTAAGAAAAGAATGCTTCAGCTTAATGAACTTGATAAATTTCGACTTCAAGCGTACGAGAATAACAAAATGTATAAGGAAAAGGTGAAGAGGTGGCACGATAGGAAGCTACATCCTAAGTTATTTGTGCCAGGGCAACAAGTTCTTTTATTCAACTCTCGGCTCCGACTTTTTCCTGGGAAGTTGAAATCAAGGTGGTCTGGACCTTTTATTGTCAAAACTGTGTTTCCACACAGAGCGGTGGAAATTTTTGAGAATGATTCGGACCAAGCATTCAAGGTTAACGGTCAGCGGTTGAAGCACTATTATGGGGACATGGCAAACTGAGAGGTGGTTAGCGCCATTTTGTTGACTACTTGAGAAAGGTACGGAACGTCAAGCTAATGACGAAAAAGAAGCGCTGCGTGGGAGGCAACCCATGAATTGTTGTTACAGGAACCCTTAGAAGTTAATAACCTATCCAATAACACAAAAAAATCAGAAAACAGGGGCTGAAAAAAAAAATTTCCAGAGACCCTCTGCGCGCCCGCGCAGCTATGCTGAGCGGCCGCGCAGCTTTCTGCGCGCCCGCACAGAAATGCTGAGCGGCCGCGCAGGGGTCGAGTTCCAGAAAATTTTTTACAGTTCAGAAAAAAAAAAAACAAAAAAAACAAAAACACAAAAACCCATTACAGCCCATAAACCCACGAATTCTTTTCCTATTACCCCATGATTTTATCCCTTAACCCCACTCCTAATCTAATTTAACCTACTCCACACCCTATATATACATACACCTATCCTACATATCTCCCACAACTTCCTACACTTGAACCCTCTCATAAACATCAAAAAATCAGTTCTTACACACTTTTATTCACAAATCAATGGCACCCAAGAGAGCACACACTATTGACAGCAGCAGCACAGTTCCTACTGCTGATTCATCAAGGGGTACTGCTGCAAGGCCTCGGTTAACTGACAGAGCCGCGGAGGAGGAGTACACTAGGCTGTTGGGGAAGCCGATTCTGAAAGAGAGGGGGTTTTTACCATCAGGGAGGGATGGTGAGTTGTTGCCCATGATTGCAGAGAAGGGGTGGATAGCTTTTTGTGAGTCACCCGAAGCAGTACCAATGAGTGTTGTTCGCGAGTTCTACGCGAACGCGAAGGCTGAAAAGAATGGGTTTTCTGTAGTTCGTGGGCTGACGGTTGATTATCATCCTGCGGCGATTCGCCGTGTGATTGGACAGCGAGAGAGGAAGCCCGAGGAGGAGAACTGGAATGAAAAGACTGCTGAGGATTTTGACTTGGATTTGATTTGTGCGACTCTTTGTCGACCGGGCACAGTTTGGAACCGCAGTCCAGCCAATAATGAATATCGTCACTTTCCGGCGATCGCCATGAACAGGTATGCCCGTGCATGGAATACATTTATATGTGCTAATATTTTGCCTTCTTCACATGCACACGAGGTCACAGTTGAGAGAGCACAGTTGTTGTGGGGAATTCTGAATGAGGAATACTATGTGGACCTTGGTGAGTTTATCTACCAAGGAATTCTGAAGTTTTTGAGGGGAGCAAAGCTATGTCGTGCAGTAAGAGTGAACTGGCCGGCTCATGAGCAGTTGCAGTTGCCAGCAGCTCCTATAGATTCTGGCACTCTGAATGGGATGCAGGAGTGGACCGGTGGTGAGCCTGAGGAGCATGGGCTAGGTTATCGTCTTCCAGGAGGGCGTCCAGCACGAGGTGCTACTATGGCCAGGCCAGGGCGTGGTGAGGCTAGTTCTTCGAGAGCTCAGGAGGGTGCTGAGATGGGTGATGCCCAGTATAGGAGGCTTTCACGGTGGATGGATGCCATGTATGAGACGCAGAGCAGGTTTGCTCAGGAGCTCACCCTTGCGTTAGGGACTGCTTTTCGAGGCCTTGGAGCTGATATCCAGTGGCCAGTTTTTGGTGAGGACTCTGCATACCCGCCGCCTGATACTCCACCCACTGAGGGTGATGATGATGATGACTTCGAGTAGGTATACCCTGTGTTCCTTTCTACTACCTTCACTGGGGACAGTGAAGATTTTAAGTTTGGGGGTGGTAGTTAAGGAATATTTTGTGTGTGTCATATAGTTGCATATTCATGATAGTTAGTTCATATAGTTGCATAATTTTTGCCATATAGTTTTTTTTATATAGCTTTATTTGTTTGTCATATCATATAGCTCATGCATATATCATGATCCCTTTTGCAATGATTTATCGACTGAATTGTGATATTGAGGCGAGTGTAGTGATTGCATTAAAGTGATATTAAGTTGTGTAGGTTGATATGCATGCTAGAAGCACTTGTATTTTCACTAAGTCTTAGAGAATGCTTAAGGACTAGATTGTTGTTATGATCTGATTATTTTCGAGGATAATCTATTTATTATGCTTAGAATTTGATAATAGGTTCTTAGTTGTAAAGGCATGAAAAAGAAAAAAAAATGGAGTAAAAATAGAATTTGTTGCTATTTGTGGCTAGGCGTCAAATGGCTAGTAGCCGGCTCGCATGTTATGTGAGTAGTCTAGGGTTGAGCAAGATGGAGCGAAACGCACTTGCTCAGAAGAAAAAAAAAAAAAAAATTTTTTTGCGTAATTGATCAAGAGTGGGCTCTTTGGTATTCGAGTTATTAAGTTCTTAGGGGACTTTGTGCCTAGTGACCTAAGGCTTTTAGAGTCTGGGATTCGCTAACCTAACGCTCGTTACATGGATACCATTGTATAAGTCTTTTGTGGACCTCACTCATTGCACGGTCAAATAAGCATTTGAGTTGTAAATAAAAAGCACAATTCCGTAGTAAGCTCCAGAGTTCTTGTAGTGTTGTATATCACTTTGTGCCTAGAATTTTTATTCTTTGTATAATCGTAGGATTGCCTTGAGGATAGTCTAGTCATAGTGATTGGTTTAGTTCCAAAGCATATATGTTAAGCATTTGCACACACCATGTTTCTGGCGGTATGTCCGTTTGCATGAGTTTCTTGATCTTTAGTGTCTAACTGCATTCGTTGAGACGTGACAATTTGGTTGGTTAATTGTAGTAAGGGGGATCGTTGCATTTTCATATAGATTGCATTCATGCATATTTTTATTTGTTTTTGAGTCTGTGACGCTTGAGGACAAGCATCGATTTAAGTTTGGGGGTGTGATAAGTGGCATTTTATACCACTTAGAACGTCTTAAAATGGCTTAAATTGGTGTCTTGAAATCAAGTATTTTGTGTATTTGATGCGTTTTTCTAGTGTTTATGCATTTCAGGGTATTAGTTGCATTTCGGAGAAAGAATCATCAAGAATAAGCCTTGGCATGTGTTCACCATTGTGAGAGGAAAAGAACGGGCAGATTACGGCGAAGAAACGGAGCAAACCTGGAAATTTTCCAGTAGGGTCCTGCGCGCCCGCGCAGCAATGCTGAGCGGCCGCGCAGCAGCCTTGCGCGCCCGCGCAGAAATGCTGAGTGGCCGCGCAGGGTCGGGGAAAAAGATATATTATTTTAGACTTCTACTTCTGTTTGGCTTCCAACTTCTATGTAATCTGAGTTTTATGGGACTATTATATAAGTAGATTTGAGACGTTTTTCACAGAGAATTAAGAGGAGATTATGTTTTAGCTTGTGTTTTGCAAGAAGTGAAGGAGATAAGGAAGAAGACCGATTTAGCACACAGCAGCGAAGAGGAAGCATATATTCTTGTGATTCTTGTTTCGTTGTAACGTTGGATGCTAGTTTTCTTGCTTTGACTTATTTACTCTTGTGACGTACTTTGTTTTAATATAATCAGTTTAGTTATTATTTTCTTGTGTTTGTTATCATGATTTCATATGAACCCATGATGGCGATAAGTTCTATTATGGGCTAATCGTGATCATGGGGTTGTAACGGATTTATTATGGAATTCTTTAGTTAATTGTTTAATACTTTAGTATGTGATGATTGCATGATATCTAGTATTGGTTGTGCGTATTCATCTTATGTGCGTCGCGAACATATAAGATAGGGTGTTAATCTCTTGTGAAGCGACGGTGGATCTTGAGATTTAGAACTTGCCATGCTAGCATAGGTTCATGTACATTGTGCATGATTAGTGGGTAACTCTAACAGTTTTATTTGCCCTATGTAATCAAAAGGAATAACTTGTGCTTAAATCGTTGTGTTGTCAATTTCTGTAGACATATAGGAACTCAACATAATTGATGACTATTCAACTTCTATCTTAATTGTGGATGTTTTGTAGAATGGTATTAGTACAATGAAAGTTGGCTTTTATCAGTTTCGTGTTATTCGATTAATATCATCACTGTCACATGCTAAAGGTAATAACTATGGCTATAGAAGGAAGTAATAATGAAGTTGTGATCTCATGAGTGTTTTATTATTGATAAAGTGAAGTGTTAGTTAAGTGGTTAATTAAGTAGTTAATTATAGTTAATATTTAATCAACAATTTTAAGTGTTATCTTAACATTGAGAAGTAATCATACATTGGTGAGTGAGTTAAATTAGACAATAACTTAGTCTGAGTCTCTGAGGGAACGAACTAGAAAGTATTCTATATTACTTACGAACGCGTATACTTGCGTGAATATTAGTGCGTGATTTCGCCCTAACAAAAAGGCCTTAGGAAAGAATGAAGTTTTCTCAATGATGCCTTTATCAAGGTTTTTTCTGGGAAAATTAGTAATTTTGATGCAATAACTTCAGCTCTTGTTAATAAGCTCTATATGCTGGTTTCTGATAGGTACTATAATTTTAGCAACTATGTTATGCTAGAATTGGGTACTAGGTTAGGTAACAAGGCTAATAGACCTCATAACATCTACTATGCTAGATTCTTTATGTTATTGGCTAACCATGTTGCTGAAGGTTTGGTCATAAATAATGAGAGTAATAAGCTCAAATGTTGGGCACAAGAGAAGAGAGTCCTTACGGACCTTTTAAGAATTAACCTCAACAGTTAGGTGCCATCGGTATACTTACCAATCATGGATGCACCTCAGGTAAGTGAGGTAAATACTTCTTCAACTCCTACTACTTCCAATGCCATCAATTCTTTGCCTTCAAGTATGGCCATGGAATCTGTGTTAATGCCCCAACAGATTCCTACCAAGGCCACCAAACCTAAAGTTTCAAAATCCAAGTCAAAGAAAGCCACCTCTGTTGTCTCTCAAAAAACAACAGTTGTAACAACTACCATAAACCCTGAGGGGAGTGAACAGGGTGTTAGTGGTGAGGGGAGGGGTGAACATCAAGAAAACCCCGAGAATAAGGTAGGAGAGGTGAGTGGTACCCAAGCTAGCCAAGCCACAGTTTCTCAAAAGATTGTGGTGGCACTACTAGAAAATCAGCATTAGACATCGCACATTAGACATCAGTCAGAAAAGTCACTGATGTTAAAAGCTTTTTTTACATCACATAAAAAAAAGTGATGTCTTTTTGGTATGTTTACATCAGCTTTTGAGTAAAATGATGTCTAAGTTGTTCTTTTAAAAACTACGTCACATCAGTTAACATATAAACCGATGTCCAATTTCTTTTTAACATCGGTTGACATAATAACCGATGTCTAAGCTCAATTTTAAAAAATTAGAGCCCGCTGCTTCTCCCTTTTGCTCCCTGCCCTTAGCCAAATTCCCCCCCCCCCCTTAGTATATTTCCCTATCCCGCCTATTCACTCATTCACTTTAATAACATTATAACATAAAATTAAAAATAAATCAAAATCAAAACAAAAACAAAAAATTATAATCTCCACAAAAACAAAAACTCATTCACTCATCCCCCTTTCTCTCTCGACTGCTAAACCTAGAACTCTCAAATGTATGCTTACTGTCTTTCCCCCTTTCCGATTAGACCTTGAATCTCCAATTAAACCTCTCAATTTCTTCAACTTTCTAAACCTAGAACTCATTTGTTTCAATTTTTGTGACATATTCGAAGATTAAGGAGTTAAGTGTGTTCATTGAAGTTTAAGGTGAGGAGTAGAGTTTCTTGGAGCTAAATCTTGTAGCTAAGGGTTTATTAAAGCTTAAATCTCGGAGCTAATTAAGTTGGATTTTGGTCTTGGAGTTTGTTGCTGTGTTTTTTGGGATTTTGGAGCTTGCTTTGTTAGGTATATTCTTCTTTACATATCTATTTATATATGTTTGGGCTGCATGTATATATTTGTATAGTTGTATGTATGCATGTGAAATTAAAATGTGTAGTTGTTGCATGTGTAGTTGTATGTGTAGTTAAAATACAGATTTACATGTAATAACAAGTGCTTGTATATATTTGTGTTTGTGTTGTTTGTAAATATATTTGTGTTTGGGGCTTGTTGTTGTAAATAGCATGGTTTATGAGTGAATATAGGAATTTTATATTGATTATACTAGGTAGTAAATGTACTATAGTATATAGTAAATTAATATGTTATTTGACAATCAGGTAGTTTGAGAATAGCATGGACAAATCTTGGATTTTCAAAGATAGGGACACACTTGACTATGAAATCGGGGTAGAAGAGTTTTTGATATTTGCCGAGGAAAATGCTAGTGATCCTAAAAGAATCCCCTGCCCCTGTAAAAGATGTGCTAACTTCAAAAAATTTGCAGTTAAGATTATCAGGGGACATTTATATGAATATGGTTTTAGTCTGGGGTACCTTGATTGGATTTGGCATACACAAGGGTCTGCAAGTAGGTCATCAGTTAATAGAAATGCTTCGACCCCTGCATCTATGCCTGCCCCTGCACCTACGTCTACCCGCGCACCGATACCTTCCCCTGGCCTTGCATCAGAAACAGTCAATGTTTGTGATGCTGCATATAATTTGAGTGAGTACAATAATGAGTCGTATCAGTTTAGGAGATTTGTGGCTGATGCTGAACAGCCTTTGTATGAGGGTAGTGAATGTACCAAGTTGGAGTCGATGCTAAAATTGCACAATTGGAAAGCTAGGTTCGGAATTAGTGATAGTGCCTTTACCGATTTGCTGTCTACCGTTGGCTCTCTCCTTCTTAAGGACAATGTGATGCCACCTAATGCATATGAAGCCAAGAAAACCTTATCCGACTTGGGCCTAGAATACATAAAATATCACTCATGTCCAAACAATTGCATACTGTATCGGGGGGTAAATGTTGATGCTTCCGAGTGTCCTAAGTGTCGTTTATCTCGCTGGAAGTTAGGAAAGGATGGTAAAATAAGGATTAATGTTCCTGCTAAAGTAATGTGGTATTTTCCAATTATACCGAGATTCAAATGGATGTTTAAATCTCCTTCTACATCTGAACTAATGACCTGGCACTCAAAGCAGCGAATAGAAGACGGAAAGATGCGGCATCCAGCCGACTCTCCTTCTTGGAGAAATATCGACTATAGGTGGCCTGCCTTCGGTAGTGATGCACGAAATATTCGTTTGGCATTGTCTGCAGATGGTATAAACCCACATACTAACGGTCTAACCAATAGATACTCTTGTTGGCCAATAGTATTAGTGACTTATAATCTTCCTCCGTGGTTATGTATGAAGAGGAAATTTATGATGCTAACAATTTTAGTTTCCGGTCCACATGAGCCTGGCAATGACGTTGACGTATATTTACAGCCTTTAATCGATGATTTAAAGAAGTTGTGGGAAGAAGGTGAACCAAATGTTTATGACGCATACACCAAGTCATATTTCACTTTAAAAGCAATTTTATTGTGGACAATAAATGACTTTCTTGCATATGGAAATCTATCCGGATGCATTAATAAAGGTTATATGTGTTGTCCAGTATGCGCTGATGATACAGTTGCCAAGTATTTAAGCCATAGAAGGAAGATTTGTTACCAAGGCCATCGGCGTTACTTGGCTAGGAATCATCCATTTAGGAAGCAAAAGGCCGCTTTTAATGGACAACAAGAATTAGGGCAGGCACGTCAACCTCTGTCTGGAGAAGAGGTTTTATTGCAGCAAGATAAAATTAAATTTCAGTTTGGGAAGGAAGTAAGTAAGTCAAAGAAGGTTGATTGTCCATGGAAGAAAAAGTCGGTTTTTTTTGAATTAGAATATTGGAAGTTTCACCATGTTCGTCATTGTTTAGATGTCATGCACGTCGAGAAGAACGTGTGTGATAGGTTGAAAATGATTCAAACTCATCCCTAGTTGCATCCTCCCAAAAGGGTGCAGCTATTGAAAATAGTCCCCAACCAGGGACACAGAACAAAAGAGGGAGGGACACTGAAGCCACACACTCACCTGTAAAAGCCTTCACAAGAAGAAATAAGGTCAAAACCCTAGTTTCAACACAGGGTGCACACACTGCACATATACAACCACCTGTATCTATGACTTCTCAAATCCATCTTGATGTGACTCCAACAAATCTGGAGTCACAGCCCCATTTTCTCAAAATTGACACACACCAACCACCAAATTCTCCATCACCATCTCTGGATGTGGACATGATATTCACATCAATTCCTGATTCTCCCTCTTTACAACTCAGGGAGGAGCCCCACTCAAATACTGGTGATCATCATCTTTTAGATGATTTGTTGGATCATCAGCCAATTCTTTCAGACTTAGTTGAAGAATCTGTGTCACCTAAATAAAAATCAATCCACACAGATTCAACAATTATGTCACTTTCAATTTCTACTTCCTTTCCTTCTTCAACGGATATCCCTCATCTGCTGACAAGTGGTTGTTCTTCAACGGATAAGCTTAACAGCAGTTATCCGTTGATACCATCAGTTTCAACCTCAACGGATATTCCTTATCCGTTGATAGTCTCTACACAAACAACTGAATTAACTCCAAGTATAGAAGACATGATTACTGTACAATCACTTATAGGGTTGAGGGAAGGGAGTGAAAACTTGAGTGAGAGGCTGGGTTGCTCCCAGGCAAAAGGAGAGCTTGAGAGTCTAAATATGCATGTTATTTCTTCCAGCATGGCAAAAGAAAGTGAGTGGAGTACCACCTTAGTAGGTGAAGGTGAGGGTGTGAGCCAGGGGGAGCCCCTGTTGCAAGAAAAGAGAGAAATTGAGAGAAAAGCAGGTATAGGAGGTATAAGGGTGGATCCAGCCATTGCTAGTGAGTCAATGATTGTGGATGATGCTGATAAGGAAAGACAATTTCAGCAACATTACAGAGCTGAAATTGATAACATTTCCTTGGATGCTGACACTTTTACTCATCCTGTGTCAGCCTATCAACTGTTGGCTACTCAGGGTAATGAGGAGGAAGAAAAGACTTTAAACCTAGTACATACTTCAGAATCTCTACAAAGGGATACAGCTGCTGTCAATATGATGCCTTCTACAGCTGGTGAGCCATCTGAAGAATTTGGAGTAAATTTTAATGATGATGACTCTGATTCTTTGGATGGAAGCATGAACTTAGGGGGAGATGAAGGCCCAAGTTCTATTCCAGAGTTACCTGAATGGGCATTGACAAAGGAGTCTACACCAGGGCATTTCAATGTATCCTTAGGCAAACAAGTTATGGCTATCCAAAAGGAAATTCAGGAAACTTCCAATGCTAGTACCACGGCCATTCTCCAAGCCCACTTAGATTCTCTACATCTCATGAAGCTACAACAATTAAGACAGAAACTAAGTGTAGATGAACTCAAGAAAGATATAGCTGACTTGAAGTCCTACAATACTGAGAAGCTGGATTCAATCATGCCCTTTGGTACCATGCAGGAACTATTACTGAGACTGAGAAGAGAATCAGATGCTGAAAAGAAGATGGCCAAATTGGAGGAAAGAGTTCAAGTTATTGAAAACTCTATGGTCACCATTCTTCACAATCAACAGTCTCAGACTAGTCTTCTAGTGCAACTGGCTAAAGCACAGGGCTTGAACCCTCTCCTTGATGATAACAAAAAGGGGGAGAATAAAGGGGAAAGGGAAGGGGAGCCATCTACACACATTCAAATATCCAAAGTTCTAGTTCCTGCCATCACTACTTCTCCAACACTTCAAATCAAAGGAAAGCTTGATGGAATTGATCTAATCCAGCTAGCAGCAGCTGAGATGAAGGTGAAAGAGCAAAGGAGAAGAATTGATGAAAGAATGCAACAAGTGTTTGGCTCTACAACTACAAAATCCTTATCTGTGAAACATAGCACAAAAGTTGAGCCAATCATTATGGAGCACAAGCCAGTAAGGAGGAATAAGGTTGAAGAAGCTTCTTTAAGGAACCTAAAGCCCATGGTACTCAAGCCAATCACTAGATTCAACAAGGACTCTACAAAGAACCCTCTAAGCTTTGCTCAACTAAAAGAAGTGGATTTTCCTCTTCCAAAGCCTGATGAAGACAAAGCTTTGGGTGGTAACATCATAAAGCACAAAGAGACCAAGGATGTAGTGGAAAGAATGAATATGGCTATCATCTATAGAGAGGGAAAGTGTATCTGTGTGATGCAAGGACATCCCAAATTCTCAATATCCAAAAGGGAAGAGACCATGAGGCTAAAGGAAGAATCTAAAAAGATGAAGGCTGACAAAAGAGCACAAGCAAAGCTTGAAAAACAGCTAAAGTCAAGTCAAATTGAAGAAAAGAAGAAGATTGAAGAAAAGAGTGAAAAAGACAAGACTAAAAGCATAAATGTGGATATGAGGAATATGGTTGGTGAGAGTGTGGAGGAAAGAAGTGAGGAAAGAAAGGAATGGCAGAAAGGGAACAGAAAGAAGGCCAAGGAAAAAAGGAAGAGTGAAGATAACACTGAGGAAACCCAATCAAAATCTAAATCACTACCTTCAATTCCTGAACCTTTTGTTGCTGATCCCATTATAAATGTCCATGGTGAACCAATCATCCCTAAAGAGGAACCTATTGATTGGGACACCATAAAATAAAGGCGATCCTGGACATGGAACCACCAAAAACCGTCAAGGATGTTCAGAAACTCACCGGAAGGGTTGCTGCGCTAGGACGATTCGTCTCCAAGTCAGGAGACAAGTGCCTATCGTTCTTCAAGTCACTAAAGAACATCAAGGACTTTGTATGGAATGAGGAAAACCAGAAGGCATTCGAAGAATTAAAGAAGTATATGGCTAAGGCCCCGTTGTTGGCCAAACCATCTTTGAATGAAGTTTTATTCTTGTACTTGGCTGCTTCAGAGAGCGCCTTGAGCGCGGTGTTGGTTAAGGAGGAACTGAAAGTTCAGAAACCCGTATACTATGTCAGCAAAATTTTGCATGGTGCTGAGTTGAATTATTCAACTATTGAGAAATTCGCTTTAGCCTTGGTAATGGCTTCGAGAAAGCTGCGTCCTTATTTTCAGGCTCACTAGATTGAGGTGCTAACAAATCAGCCCCTGAGAAATATCATTCACAGTCCCAAGGCAAGTGGGAGATTGATTAAGTGGGCGATAGAGCTGGGAGAGTTCGATCTCAAGTATAAGCCACGTACGGCAATAAAAGCCCAGGCACTAGCTGACTTCGTGGTGGAATGTACCATACCCAACCAAGAAGTCGGGGGGGAGGAAGATGCCATACCTCAAGACAAGGGAGTCGATAATGGGGGCAAAGAGAAGAATGATAAAGAATATCGGGTTCTCTATTTTGATGGAGCATCAAAAACAAACTCCAGTGGAGCAGGATTGGTTTTACAAAGCCCTGATGGGTTCTTAATTAAGTATGCTATGAAGCTAGACTTCCCAACCATAAACAATGAGGCAGAATATGAAGCCCTCATAGCTGGCCTTGGTCTAGCTGGGACACTTAGAGTCAAAAACTTAAAGGTCCGGGGAGACTCGAAGTTGATCATAACCCAGGTAAAGGGAGAATTTGAGGCTAGGGATGATACGATGGCTAAGTATGTCCGCCTAGTAAGGGCTGTGATGACCCAATTTAATGAATGTCATGTTGAACACATTCCAAGGAAAGAAAATGCTAAGGCAGATGCGCTGTCAAAGTTTGCTTCATCTGAGATAGAAGAAAGTTCGGGAAGTGTGTACTTCCGTGTTTTGAAGACACGAAGCATAGATGTTAAGCTTGTGGCTCCCATAGGCCTGGGGACGTCATGGATTGATCCTATCAAGGCTCACATTCAAACCGGGTGGTTGCCAAGTGATGCAACTGAAGCACGAAAGTTAACTGTTCGAGCACTAAGGTACTCTTTGATAGATGGGATTCTTTACAAAAGATCTTTCGTGGTTCCCTACTTGAGGTGTCTCAGGCCCGATGAGGAACGCTTGGCTCTTGAAGAAGTGCATGAAGGTATTTGTGGACAACACTTGGGGGGCAGGGCCTTGGCTCATAAGATAACTCGTCTAGGCTTTTATTGGCCGGAAATGATGGCTGATGCCAAAGAATATGTGAAGAAGTGCGACCGCTGTCAGAAGCATGCACCTGTTGTTAGACAACCTCCCGAGATGCTGACATCTATCAACTCGCCTATTCCCTTTGCTATGTGGGGGATGGATATTCTAGGGCCTTTCCCTATGGCCACAGCACAAAGGAAGTTCCTGATTGTAGCCATTGATTATTTCACTAAGTGGATTGAAGCCAAACCCTTGGCCAAAATCACAACTAAACAGGTTGCACAATTCCTGTGGGAAAACATTATGTACCGATATGGAATTCCCCGTGTCCTAGTCACCGATAATGGAACGCAGTTTAACAACGAGGAATTCAAGAAGTATTGTAAAGAAAATGAAATTGAGTTACGGTTCACCTCCGTGGCTCACCCACAAGCCAATGGGCAAGCAGAAGTAGCAAATCGAATAATCCTGGATGGACTAAAGAAGAGGATCGAGAAGTCAAGAAATAATTGGGTGGATGAGATACTTCCCATATTATGGGCCTATAGGACTACCTGTAGAGTCACGACAGGAGCAACTCCCTTCATGTTGGCGTATGGGGCAGAAGCAGTAGTTCCAGTGGAGATATCACATTCCTCTCCAAGGATTCAGGCTTTCAATGCTGAGGAAAATGAGGAAGGACAAAGGTTGGCTCTAGACTTAATCGATGAAGTGCGAGATGAAGCACATGCAAAGATAGTAGAGTATCAGAAGAAGGCTTCATTCTACTACAACTTAAGGGTTAAAGAAAGGTTCTTTAAACAAGGTGACCTAGTCTTGAGGAAGATAGAAGCTTCTGGGGTAGGACAGAAAGGGAAACTTGCCCCAAATTGGGAAGGGCAGTACAAAGTCAAGAGCGTTCAGGGTAGAGGAACCTACAAGCTGGAGACTATGGATGGTTTTGAAGTCCCGAGAACCTGGCACGTGCAAAACCTGAAGGTTTACTACGTGTAAGATAGTCGAAGTACGATTCTCACTTGTCATTGTGACAAGTAGGTTTAAAAGCACCTTGAAGCTTCGTTTGCGTAGGATTTTTATTTTCTAGCTATTATTGATCAGGGTCGAACCCATATTATGTAAGGTTTTGGAAAACCAGACTTGAAATTGAAGAGTTCGAAATTATTTCAACCTATGGATGTTTGAGTACTTGTGTGGCCCATTAGGTCAACTTTGAATGCATATTAAAGTATCGGAAAAATAAAGGAGAGAGATGTGAATAGGGAGAGTAGCATATAAAATAACCCCGGAGGGTAATAAGTTTTAATACAAACAAAAGTCCAGACATAAGTTTAGGATAAAATTACAAAATAAAAAAAAACTACTCCTCCATGCGGGAGCCTTCATTCTCTTGCTCCTTATCAGCGCCTTCGGCATCCTTCGCAGGAGAAGCGGGAGGAGAAGCAGTGTTAGGATCCAAGATGCGATCATCTGGCTGAGGGGAGTTGAAGAGGGCATCTATGCTGTCCTCCGACTCAGCCTGCTCAGGACTTATAAAGTCCTTAGGGTCGACTAAGCTCGGGTTCTTCTCAGAAACTGCCTTTACGGCCGCATCCCATCCCTGAGTAAACTGTAGGGAATAAAGACCCTCATCATGAATCTCCATGAGATTCTTAAACTTGTCAGAATCCATGTAGTCATCAATGAGCTTATCCTTATCGCTCATAAGTTTCACTAGCTCGGAATGAGCCTTAGCCAGCTCCTCTTTCTTCGTGTCCAGCTTCTTCTCCAGGACCTTGGCTCTCTCCTCCCATTTCTTCATCTCCTTCTCAAACCCATCTGAGTTACCCTTCCAGGACCTAGCCTGATGGAGGGCCGCCTAGAAGTAGGTATTACTCTGCAAAGAAATATATATGAGTTAGCACAAGTTCGTTGAAATACGAGAAAGTTGGGATTCAAAGAAAAAGAGAAAAAAGAAAGTTACCGCAGCTTGGGCTTGAGAACCCAGAAGCTCAATAGTCTCGATATCACTCCTCGTAACAGTGTCAGTATAGTCGTGGGGAGTGATGGAATGGTATGACCAATCCTTAGCGTGTTTGGTGGATCCAACCACCGTATCGCTCCTCCTAAAGCCCCAGTTAGGCCTGAAGGAATGTGCCTTAAGTGGAGGATCCACATCGTCCCCCAGCTCGACCACCAGGACGTGGGGCTTAAGAAAAGAAGGACCGTTAGGTTTGCTCCTGGGGTCCCTGTTTAGCTTGGCCCTCTTCTGGCGGCCTGACTCCCCTTCCTTGGGCCTGTTGACATTATTGATGGCCTCGCAAGCTGAAAAAGAAAGATAGAAAGAATATTAAATTGCAGGAGAGATAAAACGTTACAATTAAAGGGAAGGAAAAATGGTTATCCAGTTATAAATTTACCCTTATCACTGGCCTGAGAGAGACCAACTTTCTTCAGAGAAAACTCCTCTAAGAGGGTCCAGGTGTCTGTTTTCCCATCATCTGAAATTAAGGCTTGGTAGGCCACCTCTTCCTCATCAGATAATCTGATGCTACTTGGACTCCCATCTGACACTTTGCAAAAGGGCTTACGAAAGAGTGTGGCCCAATCACCCCCAGCCCAGGTCAGCCTCACAAACTCGTCCCTCCATTTAGGGTTATTCTCAACTATGGAATTACTATCGAAGATATGAGGGATTTTGGGCCATTGACGAATTAAAACCCAACCTGGTTGACTCATGGCGCTATTATAGAATTGGAAAACTTTCCTAAAGACAGCTACGGAAAGAGGAAAATTGTTTCTAAGACAAAGGACCATAAAACAGATAATGTTCCTCCAAGCGTTAGGAGGGAGTTGACAAGGGTTAATTTGTACATCGGCAAGTAAGCGAGGAATAAATTCATGGAATGGGAACCTGAGACCCGCGGTCAGGGCTCCTCGATAGATAAACAAAGTATCCCCCTCCCAATTACAAGTCCTATCCCCAGGGGCGGCTGGAGTGATCCTAAGGTGGGGTGGAAGTCTGTACAGGGTGTTCATGGACTCTATCCTACCATCTAACTCATGAAAGGTGTTGCCATGATTATACGAATCTAACTCAGATAGAGAGGGATATTCATCACCTCTCGAGTTAATCATATCAAGAAGGGAAGTATATGGAGATTAAATTTGAATGTTTGTACCTCTCTTAGAGACATTCATCTTCTGTAAACGAGCCAAGTCACGATCCGCCATTGATATGCTTCGGTTGAAGGCTTGAAACCCAGAAAAACCTGAGAAAGGTGGAACTGCGGTGGCTGAGGTCGCCGGAAATCGCCTTCTCAAAGGGAGAACTCTAGAGAGATTTGTGAGAGAAAATGAGAAATGTGAAGTGAAGTGAGGATTCTCACTTCACACTACACTTATATAGGCGAAAAGCTCAGAATACGAGGCATTTCTAGGCCCATTTAGCCATGCCCAACCTAAAAGCCCATCTACTAGAAATATCAGGAATAATCTGGAAGCTCCTGTGGAAAATGAAGGGTCGAAAATCGACCAGATTTTTAAAATGGTTCGATCAGAGTCCTTATCAACAAAGAAGAAAATCCTAATCGATACTTCAATCGATCAAGAGGGAAGAAACCTATTAAGTTCGATCAGAGTCCTGATCGACGCCAAACAGGATCCTGATCGATACCTCATTCAAACAGAAGGAAAGAAATCCCCTAAGATCGATCAGAGTCCTGATCGACACAGAAGAGAATCCAGATCGACATTTCATTCGATCAGAACGGTAGAAAGCCACCTAGTTCGATCAGAATCCTGATTGAAATCGATCAGGAATTCTGGTCGATTAAGCCCATATTTCAGTCGACTAGAGTACCACTTTGAAAGCCAGTTCGATCAGAGTCCTGATCGAAATCGATCAGAAATCCTGATCAATTCCGTATAGATCCTGATCGAAGATCCCGTCGACCAGAATGTTAGTTCCTGAGCTAGTTCGATCAGGATCCTGATCGATTTTTTATACATCCTGATCGATTTTAAGGCAGAAAATTAGGGAAAAATCCAGAAATTAAGGATAAATCCCAGAAAATTAGGCAAAAAACCCGAAATTAAGGATAAATCCCAGAAAATAAGGGAAAAATCCCGAAATTAAGGTTAAATCACAGAAAATAAGGGAAAAATCCAGAAATTAAGGATAAATCCCAGAAAATAAGGGAAAAATTCAGAAATTAAGGATAAATCCCAGAAAATTAGGGAAAAATCCAGAAATTAAGGATAAATCCTAGAAAATAAGGGAAAAATCCAGAAATTAAGGATAAATCCCAGAAAATTAGGGAAAAATCCAGAAATTAAGGATAAATCCCAGAAAATAAGGGAAAAATCCAGAAATTAAGGATAAATCCCAGAAAATTAGGGAAAATCCAGAAATTAAGGATAAATCCCAGAAAATTAGGGACAAACCCAGAAATTAAGGGAAAAATCCAGAAAATTAGGGAAAAATTTCTGGAAATTAAGATAATTCCTGAATTAAAGGAAAAATCGTTGTAAATGTGTAGGTCGCTCCACACTTTACGCAAAAACGAAACCCTATAAGAGAAAGAATAGACTTAACTTCTGCGAAACCTAATCAATGTTTCCCAAAAGTTGGGGGGCAAATGATAGGGATAAATAAATCCTGATTGTATGATTAAATATTGCAAGGTATGGGCTGCTAGGCCCAATAAGAAGATGTATGACATTCAGACCAAAAAGGACAACACATTGATCAGGCCTGATGGACCAGATCAGGCCTGATGGAACAAAGAAGGCCCAAAAGCCCTGATTATTTATTAATTTCGTAATTAATAAATAAAGGAGGAAAACAGCTATTAAGATAAGTCCTAGTGGGGATATAAATCCTTGTAGATTGGCCTCAAGGGGACCCAAAAGGATAAGGAATCAGTTTCCTACTATCTAGGACTCCAAAGTCCATTCTAATTATGAGATTTGCCCACCAAGTCTCCTATACCAAGTCCAATTCAAGGACTCTCAACATCTATATAAGGGGTCTCACCCCACAAATCAGAACTACATTTTTTGACTTGATCCTTGGCAATCAGCAAGGTACGTAGGCATCTTGTTAAGGTAGATTGAGTCACGAAACACAAGAGCAGTCAAATCGAGCTTCGCAGCTCACGTTCCTTAGTATTAAATACAGCAATTATATATATTAGTTTTTTATCCATAACAGAGATGAAGTGTTAAAACTGAATCAATCTCTAAAAATTGAGTTAGAAAAGGAAAGAGAGATTATCAGGACTTGGACTAACTCTGGCAGAACAACTCAGAATTTGCTAAGTAGTGGAAACTGGAAAGAGGGCTTAGGTTATGGAGATGATAAAAGTGAAATAGGAACTGAACAAATTAAGCCAATTGTTGTTAAACAGAGTAATAAGCCAAAGGTAAATCCTGTTAAGTTTGTACCTAAAACTGTAAAGTCTAATTCTGAAAAGATGAATGATACTGAGACAGAAGTTAAGACAGAGTCAACTTCTGACAAATCAAAACAGGATAAGCCAACTGAAGTCAACATAGGCTTAATGACAAAGAAGCAGCTCAAGTATAAGCTGAAAGAGATTAAGAATGTAAACAAGGTAAATCCACCTAGGAAAAATAGGAATGGAAAGGAAGGTATGAATAAAAGCAATAATTATAAGCCTGTTCCTAATGCTCCTAGAAAGAAATGCTATAACTGTCGAAATTCTAACCATCTGGCTTCTTTTTGCAGGAAAAATAAGAATGTAAACTCCTTACCTTCAAAGTCAGGAGTTAAGAGTCAGTCTGTTAGGTTTAAGCCACAAAATCCTTGTTTTCATTGTGGTAGTTTATGGCATTCCATTTATACTTGTAAGGAATATCATAGTTTGTACTATGATTATTATCAAATAAAACCTTCTTTGAAGAGAGTTGCTATAATTCCTTCTAGTGTAACTTCTGATACAAAGTCTGATACTGTAAATTCTGATAAACAACATGTTAGCATAAACTCTGAAATTAAATCCGCTGCAAATACTGACAAACTTAATAAGGCCAAAGGATCCAAGCAAGTCTGGGTCCTTAAAACTAATCATTAGTGGTCTTTGTGATTGCAGGGCAACAGGAAAAACTTCCTAGTTCTGTACAGTGTATGTTCAGCATATATGACTGGAAATAAAGCCCTGCTATCAGACTTTGTGAGAAAGTTGGCCCAGGAGTTTCTTATGGAGATGGCAACATGGGAAAAACTCTGGGATATGGAAATATTAATCTTGGGAATGTCATTATTGAAAAAGTAGCTCTAGTCTCAGGACTTAAACACAATCTGCTGAGTGTTAGTCAAATCTGTGACAGAGGTTATCATGTGGATTTCTTTGAAGAATACTGTGAAGTTGTAAGCAAATCTACAGGCAAAGTTGTTCTAAAGGGATACAGGCATGGTAACATTTATGAAGCCAAGCTTTCAACAAGTTCTGATGGTTCTGCAATCTGTCTGTTAAGCAGAACATCAATTGAAGAAAGTTGAGATTGGCACAAGAAACTATCTGATTTAAATTTAACAATAGAAATAAACTAGTCAAGAAAGATCTTGTGAGAGGACTGCCAAAATCAGTATTTGCTCCTGATGGCCTTTGTGATTCATGTCAAAAGACAAAATAAAGAAAATCTTCATTCAAGAGCAAGACTGAATCTTCAATTCTTGAGCCTTATCACCTACTACATGTTGATCTATTTGGTCCAGTGAATGTCATGTCTATTGCAAAGAAGAAATATGCTATGGTCATAGTAGATGAGTGTACCAGATACACATGGGTGTATTTCTTGCACACAAAAAGTGAAATTGCATCTATATTAATTGATCATGTCAAACAACTGGATAAATTGGTCAAAGACTCTGTGAAAATCATTAGAAGTGATAATGGCACTGAGTTTAAGAATTTGATCATGGAAGAGTTCTGCAAAGACCATGGAATAAAGTAGGAATTTTCTGCTCCTGGAACTCCACAGCAAAATAGAGTTGTTGAAAGAAAGAATAGAACTCTTATTCAAGCTGCACGCACTATGCTTGATGAAACAAAATTACCAACCTACTTTTGGGTTGAAGCTGTGCAGACTGCTTGTTTTACTAAGAATGCAACACTTATCAACAAGCATGGAAAGACACCATGGTGAAGAAAAAGAAGCCAAATCTGAAGTATTTTCATGTATTTGGATGCAAGTGTTTTGTTTTTAAGACTCATCCTGAACAGCTATCCAAATTTGATCTAAAAGCTGATGAAGGAATCTTTGTTGGATATCCACTTTCCACAAAAGCCTTCAAAGTCTACAATTTAAGAACAAGGGTTGTCATGGAATCTATCAATGTCTCTTTTGATGATAAGAAGATTACTGGACTTGAAGATTTCAATGATCATGATCAGCTGATATTTGAGAATGAAGTTTTAAATTCTGATTCTGTAAATTATGATAGTCTAAATCCTGATACTGCAAACTCTGATGGGTTAAACTCTGATGTTATTGAAACTGTGGTGACTACGCCAAAGGAAAATGCACCTAAGCTGGGGGAGCATATTGAAGATCCAACCACATCTCAAGAAGCATCAGAACCTAGAATAGGCTCTTCAAGTTCTAATTCATCAAGTTCTGATGGGCCAAGTTCTGATAATTCTGGAAACTCAAATTCTGAAGAATCCAACTCAGAGAGCATAATTTCAGGGGGAGCATCAGAAAATGTTGATAGAGACAGCATGGATCATTAGGGAGCATCCAATTCTAGAGATCACCTTCCATCTGCAAGGAAGTGGACTAAAGCACATACACCTGACTTGATTATTGGAAATCCTAAAGCAGGTGTTCGAACTAGAACAGCAACATCAAATGAATGTCTCTTTCATTCTTTTCTTTCTCAGACTGAACCAAAGAAAGTGGAAGAAGCTCTTCAAGATGCTGATTGGGTGCAAGTACAGGAAGAGTTAAATGAATTTGAAAGAAATAAAGTCTGGACCCTAGTGCCAAGACCAAAGAACAGATCTGTTGTTGGTACAAAGTGGGTGTTCAGAAATAAAACTGATAGTGATGGCATAATTACAAGGAATAAAGGAAGGCTGGTTGCAAAAGGATATTCTCAATAAGAGGGAATTGATTATGATGAAACATTTGCACCAGTTACTAGATTGGAAGCCATAAGGATATTTTTGGCTTATGTTGCTCATAAAAAGTTTACAGTCTTTCAAATGGATGTAAAAAGTGCTTTTCTTAATGAAGAATTGGAAGAAGAAGTATATGTTGAACAATTTCCAGGTTTTGTAGATTCAAAAATACCTAATCATGTCAACAGACTTGATAAAACACTTTATGGCCTTAAGCAAGCTCCAAGAGCATGGTATGAGACATTAGCTCAGTTTCTTCTGGAAAGAGGATTTAACAGAGGGACTATTGACAAAACTTTATTCTATTTCAACCATGGAAAGGACTTACTTTTGGTGCAGATATATGTTGATGATACCATTTTTGGTTCTTCAAATGACAGACTTTCTAAAAGGTTTGCAAAGCTAACGCAGTCAAGATATCAAATGAGTATGATAGGAGAACTTAGCTATTTTATGGGCCTTCAAGTCAAGCAGAATGAAGAAGGAACTTGTATTTGTCAATCTAAGTACACCAGAAATTTATTAAAGAAATTTGGAATGCAAGACTGTTCAAATGCATTCACTCCTATGGCCACTGCAACAAAATTGGATAAGGATACTGGTACATCAGTAGATATTACTGATTATAGAGGTATGATTGGCTCACTACTCTATCTAACTGCAAGTAGACCTGATATTATGTATGCTACCTGTCTTTGTGCAAGATTTTAAGCAGATCCAAGAGAACCTCACTTAACAGCTGTGAAAAGAATTTTCAAGTACCATAAGGGTACAACTGATCTAGGATTATGGTATCCTAGAGAATCAGACTTTAAGCTAATAGGTTACTGTTAGGTCTCAATATGTTTGTAGAAGGGGGGTTGAATACAAACAATACCGCTTAATCGAATAAAATGCGGAATAAAAAAAGGTGAAACAAAATTCAAGTTAAATAAAATTATTATTAAACTTGAAAGGTGTAACAACAACGGTATCGTTTACAAGGGATTAATCTCAAATCAATTATTACAAATCTAGAATAAATTCGACATGAACATTTTCTATTTTTGCAATAAAAAGATCAAATGCTAAAAGCGATTTGAGATTAAGTTCTAGGGATTTCGATCCGCTAGATAGTTACACAAGAACAAGAAAAGTATTTCTAGTGGATTGGATTTAACAATAAATACTAGAAAAAAATGATCTGTGAATTTACAATAATTTCTCTGCAGGTTTCTTTTGTTCTGTGTTCTGCTGTTGAATATTCAATGCTGTGTGTTCTGTTGAAAATGATTTAATTTCTGTTGTTTAAGTAAACAAAACAATACAATTGAATCAGCAAGACTTTCGGCAAGACAATCAAATGAACTGGCATGACAATCCATTTGAACTGGTAGGACTTTCGGCAAGACAATCCAAATGAACTAGCATGACATTCGGTATGACTATTGATTGTCATACCGATTGTCTTCCTAATATAAAATATAGTCTTGCTGGATTAAAACAGATTTTAATCAAATAATAATTCTGAATTAATTAATCAATTAATTCAATTAATCAATAAATTAATCTTTGCAGATTTAATTTATTTTCTTAATTAAATTATATGGCTTAATTAATTAATAGAGAATTAATACCAATCTTGAGCAGAAACCATTCCTCTGAAAATCTTCTGAAAATCACTGTCAATTACGAATCAATTCCACCACTTCAATGTTGACACTCGATGTACTGTCTGGTTCATGAGTGACTAACTTCCGTGACGTTTCTTCATGCCTTGACCTTGATACTCTTGATTTTCTTCAGACTAAATCCTTGTAATTAATTGATACCCTGACGAGATCTTTGTCACTTGATTAAATCCACAATCTTGATTTATATCACTGAGGCTTGATCAATTTCTTGAGCTTCTTCCAGTGAATTAAGTCATCAAGTCTGTAGATGAACAATGTTACTTAATCCTTTGACATATGTTACTCTGTGAGATCTCTCTAACGATAGATCCACTATTTACTTATTACATTATTATTTGAGTTGAGTTAAATCCTCGAATAAATAAATAGGCTATAACATATGCCTTTCAGTTACTCAGATGCAGATTTTGCAAGGTGCAAAATTGACAGGAAAAGCACAAGTGGAAGCTGCCAATTTCTTGGAGGCAGATTAGTTTCTTGGTTTAGCAAGAAACAAAAGTCAATTTCCACATCAACTGCAAAAGCAAAGTACATTGTTACAGGAAGTTGTTGTGCAAAGATTCTTTGGATGAAGAATCAGTTACTGGATTATGGGTTAGAATTTTCTAAAATCCCTATTTACTGTGATAATCAAAGTGCTATTGCTATGACAAGTAATCCAGTGCAGCACTCAATGACAAAGCACATCAGTATTAGGTACCACTTCATAAGGGAACATGTGATGAAAGGTACAGTGGAATTGCATTTTGTTCCAACAGATCAACAACTAGCAGATATCTTCATAAAACCATTGTGTGAAGCTACTTTTACAAGATTGGTAAATGAACTTGGAATGGTTTCAGGTTCTTTCTCTAAATCTTCTTAGTTTATGTTCTGATACATCAGACTTTATGATCAGTATTTACAGATATTACTATCTTTATGTAATATGTGCTCACATTGAAATTTACTTAAGTGTTGATTGTTGTCTGATCTGTTCTTCTAAACTCTAATAGTGAAATGAATGTTTCTTTGACTATTCAATCCAATGAGGATAACTGTGCTAGATGCTGACTTAGTAGTCTTTAATATACTAAAGATCCCATGGTTGAAGTAATTGTTTATATGGAAATTTTTTAACACAAGCAAATTTTGATATTGAGCTTGGTTAGGTTTACTATGTGTATCTTATTACTAAGTCAAAAACTAGAATGGTGTTTCTTATCTGTTAAGTTCTGATGTTTGTAAATCTGATGGATGTACTAAGTGCTGATAAGCCTCACTTATCAAAAGAAATAAAAGAAAAGAAATAAATATCAGGTACTCCTTTGAGATCTAGAGAAAAATATATGTGGAAGGGAAGACTCAAGTGCATTGCTGGTATTAAGTAATATACATTAGAAAAGAAAAATAATTTTTTTTGGTGACTTTTCACATTCTCTGATTACTGGAGAAATACTCTGATAATAGCATAAATTCTTATAGCAGTTGTGACTCACTTACACTGAGAAGCCACTGTGAAAAAGAATGTTAAAAGATGCGTAAAATGAGCACAAAATAGTTGAGGTGGACTAATGCATGAACTCATTCTATAGTAGACTTCAGACTAATGACAGATTTTGAGCAAAGTTCTTAGTTATGCCTTATTTCTAAGATGTACTAAAGTGAATTAGACTTTACTCTTTGTCTGATATTTAGCTTAAAGCACACACTTACACTCCATATAAATGATGAAAATTATTGTGGTGATACATGTTGTTTTAGATGAACAGTTTAAGTATCAGTTGCATAAATTCTGAGGACAAGTTCTGATGATTAAGTTCTGAGGAAACCATATCAGTATTTGTGTGAAGAATTACAGAAATAAACATTCACTTTTTGAGTGAAGGAGCCATATTCTGATGACATTTAAATTCTGATAATAATCAAGGTCTGATGCTTATATGGAAGTATTTATTTACTTGATTTATTTTTGGTCACTACTTGAACGGTTATATTTTATCAGAATATTGGATTACGTGAGATAAAGCAGTAATAATCATTTGTTTAGTGGGAACATTTTTTTGAAAAACTGCATGTGCATAGTAATCATTACTTATTTACCGTGCCCATTAACTTTTGTCTTAACTACTGCATGGCTGACAGGTGTAAAGTCTGTTCCACTTCTCAATAACTGATGTCACGTGGTGTGTCTAAGTAAAAGAGATAAAAGATTTTAAAATCTTTTATTTACATTTCTAATCTATACTCTCTCTCTTTTTCTTATGCTCTCATATTCACTGACTATTTTCTATACAGATATTTTATCAAACACCTTTCAGGCACTCTAAATTCTCAATCATTTCTCAATGGCACCTAAAGATATAATTTTTAATGGCATAAAGTTCATTCCCAACAACTGTGCTGCCATTCTCACTAAGAGTGAAGCTCCTTCGAAACTTCATTTTATTCAAGATTTCTTAGCTCACAGTGAGATTGGGTATGCTTTGACTCAACCTCAATCTATTTCTGGCACACAAGTGCTGACGTTCTAGCGAACTGGGTTATACGATGATGGAGGTGCTGCTGGTTCTCTAAGCATAATTTTCACATCAGGAGATGTCGAGTATGTGGTCACTAAATTGACTGTTCGTAAAGCTCTACACCTACCTAAAAACTGTCAATTCAGTTTTGCTGTGGAGGAGCCATTGCTACAGCAAATGATGGCTAATCTTGGATATGAACAGACTTTGGCTAAGTTGGGTTAACTCAAACGCCCATATATTCGAAAGGAATGGAGCTTCTTCTTCGATTGTATCACGAAGCTTGATGCCATTCCTATTCTGACACAACAAATTGGGTATGCACTCCTAAACCAGTCTCATTTTCTGTCAGTTAATTTACAGTTACTGTACAGCAGATGAACAACAATTAGCAAGTGAACAGATAGAACCATTTAGATTAGCTAAGAGGGATTTTACTGATCTTTTCACTGTTGACAACAAGAAGGGAGTTTCGAGACCCCTTAGAATTCCTTTATCAGTAAAGCAGGCCCTTGTAAATGCTGATTATGAAACCTATTCCTTTTTATATCCTGATCTCCAACCCACCAATACACAACAGCCATCAGAACCAACCACCACCCAAACAAAGCAGCCACAAACATCAGCACATATCAATCAACCATCAGCACCTACGCCAGTGAAGCCTTCTTCTTCTAGAGCAAAGAGGACAAAGACTGTACCTCAGACACAACAAAAGAGAAGGAAAATGATTCTGAGAGATGAATCTGATGATGAAGCACAGGTTCAACCATCAGAATCTATTGCTAAAGCAGTTGAGGAAGTGTCTCCTCAAACAACAAAGGAAACTGGGAGTTCTAGGCCCCTCAAAAGGCTTAGAAAGATAAATTCTGATGACAAAGCTCCCAAAGTCTCTCCACCCTTGAAGAGATTGAAGAAACAAAGAGCTAATAGGGACATAGCTAAGTCAGATTCAGAGGATGTGGAAGCAGCAGCTAAGGTAGGGGATCAGGAATCTCTGATCCCAAAGGAGCCAATTGTGATTGAATCCCTTCCATTTATACAACCAGAATTTGCTGAAGCCACTGAATCTACACCTCTATTGTCGCCAATTCAAGCTGAAAAAACTGCTCAAGACAGAGTGCCTACACCTCCTGTGTCTCCTATCATTAATCCAGTACATGCTGATACTCCAGGTACAAGTGCTGAAATAGATATTCACAACTTGAATGTGCCTGCAGTTCTGTACTTCAAAGGTCCAACCATTCCTCAACAAACTCCACCAGCAACTTCGCTGTTAGATGCTGATGTCAATGCAGATGAATCTTCTATTGTTTCACATACAGTTGTTTCTATCACAAGATGCTGATACTGAAGATTCTGCAAGTTCTGTTGAAGTAAATGCTGACAATACTGCTGAAGCTGCTACAAATGAAAATGCTGATGCAGCTGGTCCTTCAGGACATACACCTCTACAAACAATTAATAAAGTTAATTTGATTAAAAAGTTTGTGAGAGAGGATGCACCAGTACCTTAGAGTGAAACTAATAGAGGAAGGGAATGGATAAAGGAGTGGAACAAAGTTGATTTTGTTCCTACTGCAAATATTCTTGCTGAGCACATGGCTAAAGCTGATGAGTTGTTGATGAATGATGACTTCAAAGCACAGCTCAGAGTTACTGCATTGAGTACCAGGAACCTTCAAGGTCAACACTCAATAACTCAAGCCAAGGTGGACAAAATTCAAGAAACACTGATTCAGCAAGACATGAACTTTAAACTGGATAAGAACAAATTTTTCAAGCCTACCTTTAACAGAGTTGAGGCTATTGAAAAAGCTCAGGAGAAACAGCAAGCTCAGATTGCTGAAGTACTAAAGAATCAAGCTTCTCAGCAAGTTCAACTAAATAAAATCCAATCTTTAGTGGAATTACTTCTCTCTCTCCTACTACCTGATGATGCCAAAAAGGGGGAGAAAGTGATTAAGCCCAAATGCTCTACTGATTTAGCACTGAAGAAAAAGGATGATGGAAATGATGACCAGGGAAACTCTGAAAAGGGTAGAGGTCATGGTCAAGGCAAAGGCTCTTCATCTAGGAAAGCAGGAACTTCTACACAGAGATCAAGCTTTGATGCTGATAGAAAAATAAGTTCTGATAAACAAGTTCTGACTAAGCCTGATGTTCTGATACAAGGTGAGAGTCAAAAATCACAGAAGTTTATGCAGACACTGAAGCTTAAGGGGAAGGAAACAACAATCTACTATCAAGACCCCAAGTTACAGGAGCTGGATGAAGAAATTTCAAAAAGACTATTTCTCAAAGACAATCCAGGAATGGACGTTGAAAGTCCGAAGGAAGAAGAAGCCAGACTCAAAGCAGAAAATGTCAAATTCAAGTCTAAAGCTTCTATTACTGCAAAGAAACCACCAAAGCCTAAGGGCATTGTGATTAAAGAGAAAACAAACTATGAGGCAACCAAATCCCAATTCAAACCCAAATCACAAATAGAGATAGATCAAAGGTTCAAGGGCAAAGCTAAAGTTGATGACTCTGTGAAAATCTATCTGCCAACCATGGATGAGTAAGTAAATTTTGATGAAGATACTAGTCTGATTTTGAAGAAGAAGAAGAAGAATATTCAAACAACCTCTGACAGAGCTCATGTTGTTCAAGATTAGGACTTAGTAAATTCTAATATTACAATGAAGCAAGCAACCTCTGACAGAGCTCAAGTTGTCTTGATATCAAAAGATAAAGGAAAGGAAACCTCTGACATTGCTCATGTTAAATTTTCAAAAATTCTACTACCTAGGTTCACTAAAGCTCAACAATCTACTCAACCTTTGAAGACTACATCAAGTGGTTTTGAAGTAAGAGTTATTCGAGGGAAGGAAGCTAGAGATAAAACAGGACTGGGTAATACTGATGAAAGAAGAGTAAACAATTCTACCTTAGATCCTACATCTCTTTCTGAACCAGGAATAGGAACTACTCCTGAAAGATTGAATCAACTGGAGTCTGTACTGACAGGCCATACTATCCTAAGTACAGAGCTCACAATGGTGATATAGTTGAGATGAAGCCTAATACTGCCAAAATCACTACATTTCTTGGTATTAAGGGTCTTGAATTCAATCTAGAGTCTGATAAAGCCTATGCCATCAGACTGGATCAGGAGATAAGGAAGGCAAAAATAAATGATCTCAGGGCTGCTATCTTTCAGACAGGAGAAGATACAGCTGAACTTAAAGATGTAAAAAGGAGGATGATAAATGAACTTGAATATGCTGAGAGAACTCTGTTGAAGAACTATCTCAGAACAACTCCTAACATTAAAGAGATCACACACTGAACCCAAGTCAAGAACTACAGCTGATGAATTTTGAAGGATATACAGGCTAAAGCTGATATCAGACTTTAAGGATGGTAAAAGCTACAAGGACTTTGAGTTGTAGTTATTTAGTTAAATTCTCATATGCATTTGTACTTAATGTTTTTGACATCATCAAATATCTATTGAACTTGTATATTATGCTAATTTACAAGTTGGGGGAAATTGTTAGATATATTTGTGATGTCATGTCTAATAATGATTTGTGTTTAGTTTTCAGATCTTAGCTAACAGGACAAATCAGGACTTAACTGGAAATCAGTACTTATACTGAAGTCAGAAATTAAGTTATCAGAACTTAAGATATCAGAAGATATTTATCAGGAGATAATATCAGGACTTAAGAAGACATTTAGATAAGGAAGGCGGGTGATTGAAAGGAAAGAAGATCAAGACTAAAACAAGATGAGATATGCATGGAGAAGAATTCTATGAAGAATAGAAGACTTGGAGGAAAAGATAACTAACTGATATATTTCAGGATACAGAATCATATTCGATATCAATTAGAAGATTATCTGGTAACTGTGTGTCTATATAAACACGGCATAATCGAGAATATTATTCTTTGTAACCCTAGCAGCTCTCGTGATTTTTGTTCATCACTGAGAGAGGACGGTTCCATTGCAATACTTTTTTATTAATAAGATTATTCTGTGTTTCATACTTGTGTTCTTAATTCGATTTGATTGTACTATACACTGTATTCAACCCCCTTCTACAGTGTGTGTGACCTAACAACTTTTAATTCAGTGATGGTTTAAAAAATTTATCCAATAAATATTATCTATCAATTAAAAAAAAATAAGAATTTCGCACTGTTATTCAATTCATTGTATGTTACAACCGGTATTCCATGTATTAGTTAATTAAATATCCTATACATATGATTTAGTCATTTATAAAAAAATTCATGGATATGTGTTTGTGTTATTGGATTGATGCATAATAATTGTGCTAAATTATTTAAGAATTTTGAAAGCTAAAAATGTATTATTTGCTCTTTCATGTGATTTATAGAGTGTATTTCTTATTTTGAGAAAAATCGTTTTAAAAATATTTTCATCAATAAATTTCAAAAATGATTTTATAAATTCCTAAAAATTCTAAGATATTTTATGACACCACTCTTGTAATTTTTGAAATTATATTTTTATTTATAAAATTTATTCTTTATAATTAATTTGATTAATAATTAGCAAATTACCTAGATACCCATGCATGCATTTTACTTCCAATACAAAGACAAGGGTATCATTGGAATTTCCAACCCCACTAACCACTGTTCCACTAGCCAGATTACTCAATTAACCTTGCATGCAAATCTTGCCTTTAAGTGGGAGAGGGGTAAATTTGTAAAAACAAAATCCACTTACTCTTGCATGTGTATAAAAGTAAAAAGGAGATGATTAACCTCACTTCAACACTCCACCACACTCCACACCACTCCATTTTCTTTCTCTCTTCTCCCTCCTTCTCCCTCTCGGCCGAACACCGCCATCCCCCGTTCTCTTCCATTTTTCATCAATTTTTCACCTTCTTCCAGTGTAATTTCACTTCCCATGATTAATTTACACACTTCCCAAAGATTCTTACGTTTAAAAGATGATGATTATGGTTGCATGTTGTGTTTTTGATTAAACTCAAAGAGAAAAACCTTGATTCTTGTGAATCCAAGGCTTCTCCATGAGATACATTACTTATGTGCTAGTATTATGTATTTTTGTAAAAGAAAACTTGATAAAACTCTTTGCATGTTAGTGATAAATCATTTTATGGCCATTTCTAGTCTTGCATGTTAGTTTTAAGATGAGATTTTGATGGAAAACCATGATACTTTTGCTACTATACTCGAAAACATGCATGCATGATTAAACTCTTGAAATTCAAATTTTTTTGTGCATAATATGAGTTGTTGCCAATTTATTTTGCTAATATTAGTTAATTTAAGATATTATGCATTATTACAAGTATTGGGTAAGTGTTTAAAGTCGAATTTGTAAGAAATGATCTTTCCAGTTTAGCCGAAATCGTGATAAATTGTTAACATAAATTGCTTGTGATAAATTGTTTGCATGGACGTATTAGTTGAGGGTATTAGTGTAGTAGGGTTGCTTGGGTTAAGGTCGATTCCTTAGTTAAGGTTTTTCCAGATTTGCACACTAGTTGTAGGTGAGTTTTGAATGGGCATTTCTTAGGCCTTGGTAGGCCCGAGATGCAGAGAGTTGGGACTTGGGTTATACTGTAGTCCAGAAGCCTTGGATTAAATAAAACCTACCATTTAGTGAGGTGTACACACGAAAACACTAAATCTTCCGAAATAGGGGACAGTTTAGGTTTGGTGCAGTTTGGAGGTCATAAAATGGTTTTATGGGTAGGCCCTCATTAGGCCTCGGTTAGCACTGATAATAGGGAGTATATAGGAGTTTTACAAGCCATAGTTTGGGTTTTTAGAGTTAAAATCATGGGTATAAAGTGAGAGCAAAACAGGGAAGTTTGAGTGTCGCTGGATCAGGGGAGAGTCAACTTTGGGAGTAGGCCCAGGGAGGCCTAGGGTAGGACTTGGTGTCATTCCAAGTGCACAAGTTAGATTTAGGTTCTGAGATTCCAGTGTAGTAATTTTATTAGCAAACTTTGAGTGGAAAAAGGTTCAAAGATACTAGAAACCATTCGATGTCACCTAGGTGTTGGACTTAGAAGCACTTTCACTTTGCACTTAGTTTTGAGTCTTTAGAGGTAAGGCCTGAGTTGACCTTTGATTTCTTATGGTAGTTAGAGGTCATTTGGAGGTTAGGCCAGGGTTGTGGTCAAGTGAAATGGGGTTTGGCTGGATAGGGCACTTCGAGTATAGAGAGATAGTCGCTTTGCACTAGAATAATTGAGCACTTCGAGTCATTGTGTTGGTGGGGTGAGATTATTCAATACTTATTAGTGCACTATGTTTAAATAATATATTATGTGACTAAATATGTTATGTGCTCCTAAATGACTACTTGGGACTTGATGCTATTATGTGTGTACTAAGAGTCGAACGTGTAAGTAGGCCTAAGTGCCACTATGATTTAAATTTTCCAACTAGGATGGAAATTTTGTGAGAGTGTATCTTGATGAGGTCTTAAATTTTGTGTAGGATCAGGAGAAGATAGTAAGCTTTCCGTCAAAGTCGAGTACTGCTCCCGGTTGCTTCCACGATCCAGATGAGAGTTAGTCCAACCTTCTTAAGGCAAATGTTTCCCCTTGTCAATTTTATATGTTTTTGCCCTCGCTTATCATTCTAGTGATGTTTTCCTTTTATTATATATATTGGAAGTGTCCTTTGACCCTCTCGGGATACATATTGGGAATTATTCTGAACTATTAAGATGTGCTGCAAGTGTTCCGAACTACTCCTTTGATTTATGATAGCATGCTCGTATAATGTTTATTAATATTTCTGTCACCATGATTCATTGTTACAAATACTATGGTTTTAGATTGAGATATTTCAAATGCTATGCCATGCTTATGACTTTTGGACTTGCTTTAAGTCTATGTATGCGTTTATAAAATCATACCCCTATCAGTATTTTGTTTCAATTCGACCTAGTACCTACTTTGGACTTAAACCGAATGTCTTGGCCATTTCGAGATACCCTTATAAACTATAATATTTCATTTGCCTTGATTGTGTAATATCCCTTGATTAACCGTTGTCCCGTTTCAATCTCACACCTCTAATTTACCAATTCTTTATATAAATCCTTATAATCATACTCAATCTTTGTCACTTGATATATGCCATATATAACCCTCAAAATTTGAGATCTCTGTCTTGTTGAATAACTTTATGATTCTTTTTCAATACTTTCTTCCCTGGTTATCAAACTATTGTTGTCCATCTTTGAAAACCCTACTAGTGAGAAGTCAAATCATTCTGATAAGAGTTTCATAACTCGAATCCTTGACTGATGATTTAAACCCCTTTGCTTAGATCTTTGTAAAGTTCTCCCTGTCATCAGTTTTATAAAAGATAATTTCTCTTAAAATAAAAGAATGTTTTCTTGAGATTGGTGAATTGGACTAAGACGCAAGTCCCTTTCACACTTATTATATTAGGTTAAAAGATGCTTAGGGATCCCATTAAATTGTTTAGAACCCAGCGAGGTTCGGGATTACTTCGCGGCTTATCACCGGCTGTAATCCGTAGTGTCATAAAATGATTTTGAGAAATGATTTGATTATAAATGTTTTGACTTGTATATGATGCCATACACCTCAATTTCCATTTATAAATTGCTATGATATTAAATTATGTCTTATGATATACCTTGATGAGCGTTTGGCTCACTTCTTGCTTTTCATTCATGAAATTTCAGCTAGCAAGAAGCAGACTGCCCGTAAGTCTACCGGTGGAGATGCTGAGACTTATGTGAGAGCTCAGGTAGTATAGTTGGCGTTGGTGTGAGGACCGGTAGCTTTATATAAGTTATAATAGTTGTAGTGTTGGACTGTTCAAACACTGAACCTTTGCGATCTTGGATTATGTTGTTAACAGTCTTTTGTAATAACTCTATATTATTCAGTTGTATTTTGTTAGTGTTATTTTGGGGTTTGTGACAGGTTTTGGTATCAGAGCTAAGTTTTAGAGTCCCTGAACAGTCCATATAGGTTATAGGGTATATATATAGAAAATACGAGAGTGTGAGTAGATATTATTCGAGAAGTCGCTAATATTTCCTTTGTATATATTTTTTTCTCAGCAAAGGATGCATTCTTCTTCGTCCTCGGCGCCATCTGACACTATAGCATTCTCCGTGTACTCTGACTAGAGGCTCCAGTTTGATAGGCTCCAAGGGAAGTATGACTGACTTATGGAGTGACTGGATGTAGCTTTTCAGGATGACACTCGGCTTAAGGAGGAACCTAAGGCACAGTTGATTGCGAGACTCGGGTCCTTGACGCAGTTCATTAACACTAAGTTTGGGGAGATGCCAGCACACCATGACTGCAGTAGCCAGTACACCATCTAGATTGTAGTGGATGAATTTCAGGGCATTGTGAAGGTGCTTCAGGGGGAGCAGTGGGAAGAGATCCTAATAGCTCGAGATGTTAACCAGGAGACCTAGGTAGATGACTGTTAGGCCGAATTATGAGCCAGACTTCCTATTCCCTTTCCAGTTGGCTCTCCTTTATGTTGATTGTATTTCCCGAACTATGTAGTTTCTTTATTTCCTTTTAAAAGGACATCTTCGATTAATTATTTATTTTAGTATTTGTATAATTTAACATAAAATTTAAAACACCTATATCATCTCCAAATAGGCATGAATTTAATTGACATAATCAAAAGTGAAAAGCCATATCTAGCAAAATGTTTTCAAATTTTTTTTTCAAAATGTATTTATATTTTAAATATAAATACAAGAGATATTTCAATTTGCTGAAAAATCAAAATACATATATTTTTAAGGAATATACTCCAAAGTAATGAGATCGTAAAAGAACTATCAGAAATATAATTTTTCTTCGGCTCTCTTGCAATATTAATAAGGCAACAAGTTTGAAAAAGGAATATCATAACTTAGATATTCTTTAGAAGGCTCGTGCTAAATTTATTACAAAAACAGATGGTTTTAAAAGGGATAAAATATATATCTTTCACTCCATAAAATATTTATAAATCCAAATATATATTTTTAAAATTTTAGAAATTAATATTTGATTAAATAATATTAATATCTCATTTTATCCCCCTCCTCATATTTTTTCAAGTAATTTTCTCTCGTATCTCAAATATATTATTTATCTGAGAAAATACTTTAAACACTTAAAAAATATTTCCCACACTCTCAAAATATTTTATCTTTAAGCAAATATATTCTAAGTATTTATCTTAGCCTAAACTGAGCCAACTATGTCTATATGTTTTCATAAAAGATCGTTCATATTTTATTTAGAACTAAACCATGATTTAATCGTTTTAAATCCAAATAAAATACTTTCACTTTCTAGAAAATCTTGAAACTTAAGATTTGTCACTTACATGGTATTTTCTATGCATGGTTAAAGTTTCGTAATTTTTAAGAAATTTTGTCCGGGTGAGATTTTTCTGGGTGTTGACCAAGACTTAAACCGAGCGTTTGACCAAGCTACCTTTGACTAAAAATGACCAAAACTTGCAGATCATCATTTTATGATATTTAGTATCATATTATTAGTGATTAATGATTAAATGAACAAGCTAAAATCCATTATTATATAATTATTAGTTGCTGGGATTTTTCTTGTTTGTCCTATATGCAATTTGCAAACTAACACACATTATCCTCCATGTCATCAATCCACACCACTCTCTTCATCCACCATTCATTTTAACTCAATCTCAACCACTCCTTTCACCTAACTCCTTCTATAAATAAACACCCACCCCCCACCATTTTTTACACAATCTAAGAGCTAAGTAATTGCTGGGCATTTTCAAGAAGTATTCTCTCTATACACCCTCTAATATCCAAACCCAAATACTTCATCTCAAAAACCTCTCTCTTACAAATATATATTATATATTCAAGGTTTTTGATCTTCAAGCTTAGTTCCACCAACCAAGCTCTATCGTCCCAAGCAAAGCTCATCCATACCACTTTCCTGGCTCCCGAAGGGCTGCCCAAGTTTGACCAACAAGCCAAAATCCGGCCGAACCTCCGGCGAACTTTTCCGGTAAACTTTTTCGTTCATCTCTTAAAAGTGGTAAAACCTCTTAGCTTCCATCCGAGTCTTAACCGACCACTCTTAATATTCATATAAGAAGCTTAGTAACACCTTCTCTTCATCTCTACAAGCTCTTATATCGAATAACTTAAAGAAAAACAAATTCGTACAAGGATTGTTTTCTACAAATTATACACTTCTAAGCACGAAGTGATAATTTCAACAACGCTTGGTTTATATTCCTAACTAGCACCTTTTGTATTTCGTGGGAATTAAATTACAAAGCTAGCATTTTATTCTTTAAACTTAAACGCACTTATTTTGGCCATATATTGATATATTCGTTATAATTGTTTAACAAGACTTAAGCGACTTCCCTTACTAACACCTTTAGTGTTCCGTGGGAAAAACTTAAGGCTTATATTATATATACCTATATATACATATTTATTATATTTAGTTAAAAGATTTGAGTAAATTCCCTTACCAGCACCTCTAGTGTTTCGTGGGGAGATCTTAAAGCTTTTAAGTAAATATAAGTATATATATAATCGTATAAGAATTAAGCGACTTCCCTTACTAGCATCTTCAGTGTTTCGTGGGAAAAACTTAAAGCTTATATTGTATTATATATATACACATATAAACTGTGCGAATATAATTTAAACTCTGTTCTTATATTATTTTGATATATTGTGTTTAAATTATGCACCTTTTATTCTATCGACCAAATATTTTATAAGTGCAAATAGTTAAAGAATAAGTGTAACGTTCTCGATTTATAAAAGTCTACACATGACTATATTAAACGAGAAATTATTTTATCAAATATCCGAAAGCTATAATGCTTCACCAAGGACTTGATATATTTATTACTTTGGAAATAAGATATATTATTCAAAATGAAGTAATACCAAGTATACTTTAACATTCACTTAATCTAAAGAAAAGTATACATTAATGTTCTTTTAAGGATATTTTTTCGTCATCCGGTCTAGTTAAGTGTATTACTAGTCCAAACTCTTTTTATCTATAACGGGTATTGTTTCGTAGATATTGTCTTCTTCGCTTTGCAGTGAGGTGAAGTATAGTGAGGTGATTCTACATCAACTTTGAAGAAACAACAGGGTGTTATTGTCTAAGATAGGTTGTGTACATATTTATTTTGAGGTGGTAACCCAGAGTTACGCACCAAGACAAGTATTTTTGGGGTTGTAAAGGCTTCTCCACCTACGTAAGGAGCAAGGTTATTTTAAGGGAAAACTTGGGTCCTGGAGAGGAGCTCGGGGACTGGACGTAGGGGTGAGTGAATCTATTAGAGATTGCGCCATCGCGAACCAGGATAAATCTCTCGTGTGGAATTTTCTTCCTTGTCTTTTATTTCCGCATACATAATCTGCATCGATAAAATATTTAAAACGGGATAAATATTTTTAAAATGCCATAATAATTTTTAAATTGGTAATTAAGCTATTCAACCCCCCTTCCAGCTTAAAATAGCTCTTTTTCGGGACCTAACACCTTTCAGAACTATGATATCGTTGACCTTTAAAATTCGAACCATACCCTGGTTGCGTTGTAAGATAACTTTGTTTTAATGATTAATGCACTATCATTTTGTTTCATTACCATTTCGTTTCAACTACAGTTCCATTTCAGTTTCACCTTCATTTCTAGAATTATGCATCACCTCTTTTGCTAATAATTTAAATCTGAATGCATGTGACCCCTTAATTTTATAACACCTTGGTTTTGAAATGATTGCTATACTCCTATTTATTTTGTTAAACATATTATTTCAGATCATGCCTATGATTATCGCAATTGTTCAAAGCTTACTTATGATTATAGTCCTGTATAGCCTTGTTAATAATTTGAAATCATGCAATCAAATTAACCTTGTGATAACCTAGCTTTGAAATATTTGTCATAATCATATCTGCTTGTTACCAATTTTCTTTTCAGAAATATGTCTCCTAAAAAGACAAAGCAAACCAGTACTACTTCTACAACCGACCCCAGTATCCTTCAAATATTGGAAACTCTGCAACAATAGACTAATGTAATTTCTCAACAACAACAAACTCTTCAACAACAATTCCAACAATAACAATTTTGAAACCAAGAGAATCATGATCAACACCAACATCAACCAGATCCACCAGAGCCACCTCAATAAATTCTGACTTTCAAAACTTTCTAGTATGTGAACCCTCCAGCTTTTCATGATACCACTGATCCAGTAGTAGCCAACACTTAGATAATAGAAATGGAGAGATCTTTTAAATTGGTTTGACTAGGGGAAGAACAGAAGACCATATATGCCACATATTTCTTAAAAGGGGAAGCGATTTATTGGTGGGATTCAGTCAAAGCTTTGGAAGAAGTTCAACCAGTTACTTAGACTAGGTTTAAGGAGTTATTTTTGGAAAAATATTACCCCCGGTATATGCAGAAACAGATGGAGATGAAATTCTTGGAATTGAAGCAAGGAAGTATGATAGTCTTGGAATATGAGAAGAAGTTTACAGAATTTTCAAGATTTGTGACCAAGTATGTGGATACTGATGAAGAGAAGGCTCAGAGATTTCAACAAGGGCTCGAATATTGGATTCGAGATAGAGTGTCGATGTTTGAGATTGGTACCTACGATGGGGTAATTCAGAAGGCGGCATTGATTGAAAGTAATGAAGCATAATCTAGAAAGAAAAGAGATATTAAGAAGAGGAGAGTGTTTCATCAGAAGGAGAGGTCAGAATCAGGGTACCAGCAAGATAGAAACGTGAAGAGAATTGGATTCCATAAAGGATGAAATGCACAGAAGAAAGGGGAAGTGAACAAGAGACAAGACAATAAAGGAAATCATCAGCAGAATCAGGGTCAGGCGAATGATGACAAACAGCCCAGGGTCGAATGTAGGCATTGTGGGAAGAAGCACTCGGGAATTTGCAACAAGCTCAACATGACATGTTATCGATGTAATCAGAAGGGACATTTGGCCAATGAGTGTAAGGTACAGAAACCTGGAGTAACATGCTACAAGTGCGGAAAAGTTGGACATATCGCCAAGGAGTGCAGGTCAACCAGATTAATCAAAAGTATGATGAATATAGCAAGCACTAGCACCGGAGCACCACCAGAAATGTTGGCATTACCTCCACCACCTACAGTGACTCCACAAGCATCAGCAAGGACTTTTAATCTTAAAATGAAGGATGATGTTCAGAATTTTGAGGTGATAGTAGGTAAGCTTTCGATAAACAATGTTGAAGCTAAAGTATTGATTGATTTAGGAGCTACAAGGACTTTTATATCAGAAACTTTTGCTAATAGATTAAGTTGTGATAAGAACAATATGAGTGAAGTGATGAACATAGTAATTTCCAATCAAGAAAAGATACATGTGAGTCAATTTTTCCCTCAATATGAGATTGACATCTCTGGGCATAAGTTTTTAGTCGACTTGATACTTTTCAAGTTAGGGGAGTTTGATATAATATTAGGAATGCATTGGTTAGGAAAGAATAATGCTCAGATTGATTGTAGGTCTAAGAAGGTCTATTTATGAGCAAAGAATGGGAGTAAGGTGATATTTAAGGGCCAGAACCAAGAGCAACTATTTTTCACCGCTATTCAAGCCAGTAAGCTACTTAGGAAAGGATGCGAAGCATATTTAGCCTATGTAGTAGATTCAGAGAAAGAAGTTCCTAGCATAGAGGAGATTCCGGTAGTGAAAGAGTTCCCAGATGTGTTTCCAGAGGAATTACCAGAACTACCGCCAGATCGCCAGATTGAGTTTGAGATTAATTTTTCCCCATGCACTGAACCCGTTTTGAAGGCACCTTATAGAATGGCACCAGCAGAGATGAAGGAGTTAGCGAGTCAGATACAAGAACTTTTGGATAAAGGAGTCATAAGGCCAAGTACGTCGCCATGGGGAGCGCCAGTTCTTTTCTTAAAGAAGAAAGACGGAAGTATGAGACTCTGTATCGATTACCGGGAGTTGAACAAAATGACGATTAAGAATCGGTATCTGTTGCCGAGAATCGACGATTTATTTGATCAACTGAAAGGAGCAAAGTGTTTTTCGAAGATTGACTTGAGGTCGGGATACCACCAGTTAAAGATTAAACCAGTAGACATCCCAAAGACGGCATTTAAAATGAGATACATACATTATGAGTTTTAGTAATGCCTTTCGGAAACAAATGCCCCTGCAGCTTTTATGGACTTAATGAATCGAGTTTTCAAGAAATACTTGGACCAGTTTGTTGTGGTATTCATTGATGATATTCTAATATATTCGAAGACGGAAGAAGAGCACGAACAACAGTTGTGGATAGTTTTGGAGATTCTTAGACAAGAGAAGTTGTATGCAAAGTTCACAAAGTGTGAGTTTTGGTCATATAATTGGAAGCTAAGGAATTAGGGTGGACCCCACAAAGATCGAAGCAATTATGAGTTGGGAGAGACCAAAGACTCCTACGGAAGTAAGAAGTTTTCTAGGATTGGCTGGATACTACATAAGGTTCGTAAAGGACTTCTCAAAGATCGTTACGCCGCTGAACAAGTTGACAAGGAAGAATCATAAGTTTGAATGGAATGCGGAATGTGAAGAAATCTTTCAAGAGTTAAAACAGAAATTGGTTACCGCGCCAGTATTGGTACTACCAGACGAAAAAGGAAATTTTGTGATATATAGTGACGCTTCGTATAAAGGATTAGGCTGTGTGCTAATGCAACATAATAAGGTGATTGCATATGCATCACGACAGCTTAAACCTCATGAATTGAAATACCCAACCCATGATCTGGAATTGGCAGCCATAGTGTTGGCACTTAAGATATGGAGACATTACCTATACGGGGAGAAGTGTGAATTCTACACGGATCATAAAAGCGTGAAGTATATATTCACCCAGAAGGAACTTAATATGAGACAACGGAGATGGTTGGAGCTAATCAAGGATTATAATTGTTCGATACATTACCATCCAGGAAAGGCGAATGTAGTAGTCGATGCCTTGAGTAGGAAGGAAAGGTTGAATACGATAACCATGCCAAAGAAGTTATCTGAGGAGATTGAAAGATTTGAGTTGGAACTCTATATTTGTGTGACGTCGAAAGAGATTTGTCATGGCATGACTTTTCAGCCAGAACTATTGCAGAAGATAAAGAAATGCCAAGAAGAAGTGATGAGTCAAGAGAATAATCAACTAACGGGGGAAGAAATGTGTACGAATAAGGATGAGCAAGGAATATTAAGATTTGCATCAAGGATTTGGATCCCTCAAGCGATTGAATTGAAGAACGGGATACTACAGGAAGCACACAACTCGAAATTTTTGATTCACCCGGGGAGCACAAAGATGTACCAAGATTTAAGAAAGATATTTTGGTGGCCAAACATGAAAAGAGAAATTGCAGAATGGGTCTCCAAGTGTTACACTTGTCAAAGAGTAAGAGCGGAACATCAAAGACCGAGCGGATTGATTCAGCCATTGAAGATTCCTGAATGGAAATGGGAAAATATCGCTATGGTCTTCATACTAGGATTGCCTCGAACAAAATCCGGACACGATGCCATATGGGTTATAGTTGATCGCCTTACGAAATTAGCATATTTCTTACCCATCAATGAAAAGACTTCATTGGATAGGTTGGTTCATAAGTACGTGCGTGAAATTGTGTTACGACACATCGTATCGGTATCGATAGTTTCAGATCGAGATCTACGATTCAATTCGACATTTTCGAGACAGTTTCAGGAAAGTTTGGTCACAAAGCAAAATATGAGCACCGCATATCATCCTCAGACGGACGGTCAAAGTGAGCGAACTATACAAACGATTGAAGACATGTTGCGCAATTGTGCAATTGATTTTGCAGGACGTTGGGATGATCACTTACCACTCGTAGAGTTCTCATACAACATAAGTTACCACTCCAACATCGGAATGCCTCCATATGAAGTTTTATATGGAAGAAAATGCAGATCTTCGACAAATTGAGATGAAGTAGGAGAAGGAAAAGTTCTCGGCCCTGAATTAGTTCAGCAAATGAAGGAAACAGTCACCATAATTCGGAAGAGACTAATTGCTGCTCAAGACAGATAAAGGAAGTATGCAAATCCTATCCGGAAGGATGTGAGTTTCCAAGTAGGTGAAGCTGTATTGCTAAAAGTGTCACCATGGAAGGGTTTGACTCGATTTGAAAAAAAGGGAAAATTGGCATCGCGTTATATTGGTCCTTTTGAAATTTTAAATCAAGTAGGAAAAGTAACCTACGAGTTAGCTCTACCGCCTCAATATCAGCATGTTCATAATGTATTCCACATGTCTTTGCTTAAAAAGTATAATCTGGATGTCAATCATGTGATAGAGTATGAGCCGTTAAAAATTTAGAAAGATTTGTCTTATGTGGAGCAACCTGTCAAAATACTCGACTGGAAAGAGAAGAGTCTTAGAAATAAGTCATTAAAGATAGTGAAAGTGCTTTGGAGAAATCCCAAAGTCGAAGACTCGACATGGGAGCTAGAGTCTGAGATGCGTTTCCGGTATCCTCATCTGTTCTCTTAGATTCTGAGGACAGAATCCTTTAAGGGGGAGAGGATGTTACAACCGGTATTTCATGTATTAGTTAATTGCATATTCTATAAATATGATTTAGTTGTTTATAAAAAAAATTGGTGGATATGTGTTTGTGTTATTGGATTGATGCATAATAATTGTGCTAAATTATTTAAGAATTTTGATAGCAAGAAATGTATTATTTGCTCTTTTATGTGATTTATAGAGTGTATTTCTTATTTTGAAAAAAATCATTTTAAAAATATGTTCATCAATAAATTTCAAAAATGATTTTATATATTCCTAAAAATTCTAAGCTATTTTATGACACCACTCTTGTAATTTTTGAAATTATATTTTTATTTATAAAATTTATTCTTTATAATTAATTTGATTAATAATTAGCAAATTACCTAGATACCCATGCATGCATTTACTCCCAATACAAAGACAAGGGTACCATTGGAATTTCCAACCCCACTAACTACTCTTCCACTAGCCAAATTACTCAATTAACCTTGTATGTAAATCTTGGCTTTAAGTGGGAGAGGGGTAAATTTGTAAAAACAAAATCCACTTACTCTTGCATGTGTATAAAATTAAAAAGGAGATGATTAATCTCACTTCAACACTCCACAACACTCCACACCACTCCATTTTCTTTCTCTCTTCTCCCTCCTTCTTCTCCCTCTCGGCCGAACACCCCCATCCCCCATTCCCTTCCATTTTTCATCAATTTCTCACCCTCTTCTAGTGTAATTTCACTTTCCATGATTAGTTTACTCACTTCCCAAAGATTCTTACGCTTAAAAGATGATGATTTATGGTTGCATGTTTTGTTTTTGTTTAAACTCAAAGAGAAAAACCTTGATTATTGTGAATCCATGGCTTCTCCATGAGATACTTATTTATGTGCTAGTATTATGTATTTTTGTAAAATAAAACTTGATAAAACTCTTTGCATGTTAGTGATCAATCATTTTATGGCCATTTCTAGTCTTGCATGTTAGTTTTAAGATGAGATTTTGATGGAAAACCATGAAACTTCTGCTACTATACTCGAAAATATGCATGCATGATTAAACTCTTGAAATTCGAATTTGTTTATGCATAATATGAGTTTTTACAATGTTATTTTTCTAAAATTAGTTAAGTTAAGATAGTATGTATGATTACAAGTATTGGGTAAGTGTAAAGTCGAATTTGTAAGAAATGATCTTTCGCGTTTAGCCGAAATCGTGATAAATTGTTAACTTCAATTGCATGTAGTAAATTGTTTGCATGGAGGTGCATTAGGGTATGAATGGTCTCCCCGCTTGTTGAGGTATTAGTTGAGGATATTACTGCAGCAGGGTTGCTTGGTTTAAGGTTGATTTCTTGGTTTTAAAGTGGGAGTTAAGGTAGAAGGATTAGAGTAGGACACTTGGTTTTTCAAGATTTGCACACTAGTTGTAGGTGAGTTTTGAATGGGCATTTCTTAGGCCTTGGTAGGCCCGAGATGCAGAGAGTTGGGACTTGGGTTATACTTGAGTCCAGAAGCCTTAGATCAAATAAACCCTACCATTTAGTGACGTGCATACACGAAAACACTAAATCTACCAAAATAGGGGACAGTTTAGGTTTGGTGTCATAAAGTGATGTTATGGGTAGGCCCTCGTTAGGCTTCGGTTAGCACTGATACTAGGTATTATATGGGAGGTTTACAAGCCATAGTTTGGGTGTTTAGAGTTAAAACCAAAGGTATAAAGTGAGAGCAAAACAGGGAAGTTTGAGTGTCGCTGGATCAGGGGAGAGTCAACTTTGGGAGTAGGCCCAGGGAGGCCTAGGGTAGGCCTTGGTATCATTCCAAGTGCACAAGTTAGGTTTACGTTATGAGATTCCAGTGTAGTAAGTTGAGTAGCAAAATTTGAGTGGAATAAGGTTCAATGACACTAGAAACCATTCGATGTCACCTAGGTGTCGCACTTAGAAGCACTTTGACTTTGCACTTAGTTTTGAGTCTTTAGAGGTAAGGCCTGAGTTGACCATTTATTTATTATGGTAGTAGATGTTAGTAGGAGGTTAGGCCAAGGTTGTGGTCAAGTGAAATGGGGTTTGGCTTGATAGGGCACTTCAAGTTTGGAGAGATAGTCGGTTTGCACTAGACTAGTTGAGCACTTCGAGTCATTGTATTGGTGGGGTGAGATCATTCAATACTTATTAGTGCACTATGTTTAAATAATATATTATGTGACTAAATGTGTTATGTGCTCCTAAATGACTACTTGGGACATGATGCTATTATGTGTGTACTAAGAGTCGAACGTGTAAGTAGGCTTAAGTGCCACTATGATTTGAATTTTCTAACTAGAATGGAGATTTTGTGAGAGTGTATCTTGATGAGGTCTAATATTTTGTGTAAGCTCAGGAGAAGATAGTAAGCTTGCCGTCAAATTCGAGTAGTACTCCTGGTTGCTTCCACGATCCGTATGAGAGTTAGTCCAGCCTTCTTAAGGCAAGTGTTTCTGTGATATCAGGGATATATCGTGTAATTATTTTTGCTAATAAAGAAATATTCTGTATGTTCTGTATTTATTCTGTGAACTATTTGTTAAATGGTATATGTGTTTGGATGTTTAAATATGATATAATTTGAGTATTTTAATTTTTATATATCCAAAATAAAGTATAGATAATTGTGATATATTTCTATCAATTTTTATGTTGATATATGGTTTTATAAGTGATTTATGGATATAATAAATTATTTTTCCGAGTATTTATAAACTATTTTGTATAATTGGGAACCAACCGACTTCAACCGTTTTTACGTTTTTATAACCCGAAACTCTTCCGAGAACTCCTTCCTGACCTAATTGCAATATTTCGAGCATTTTTCATGTTTTGACTTTTTCGATCCGGCATACGGTTTTCCCCGTGTGGGTCCCGGCGCGATATTTTTCATATAAAATTTGTTTCGGTAAATCGATAAAACCCGTATTTTTGATAAACGGGATCTTTTTATTAAATTATTATAATTATCATCTCGTAATACGTGTAACCAAAGCTCTGAGACTAAGACCGCAGTACAAAATGTACAGATTTGGATAATTATCCCAAAACCGGTACCGTTTTGGATCTGTTTTCTCAAATAAACATAATATTTTAAATCCGGTATGATCCAACGGGGTACCAATATTCCGTTATTATAAATAGCTCTTACCGTGTTTTATTTTGTACATAAAATCATTTGCAGTCAGTAATTATATAATTTACTGAGAAAAACAGTATATTCATATAAACTTCTGAGAATGAAACTGCAATTTCAAGGCGTTACCGGATTCCGATTGGAAAGCTCTAGTACTCAGAACGAAGGTCTTGAGGTGTTCTATCAGAATCAATAAACCTTATAACTGCAGAAACTACTGGTATTTTCCTATATCTTTATTTATTTTCGAATTAATTTGATTTAAAATATGAATTTTTATTCGAAAGATTGTCGGTTTGATTTGATGATTGCATGTTGTAGAGATTTTCTTCCTGATGGTTTTGATATATTATATGACTGATTTGGAGTTCAATAACATGTTCAAAATTGAGTTTGATTCTCGAATTTCAAAATTAGGGTTTATAACCCGTATGAATGTTTTCTATTGAAATAAGGGGTTTTTGTTCTAGGGGTTATTAGATTGTTTGGTTGATATGGATTTTTAGATATTGAAAAGAGGAATCGATTGGTGGTGGTTTTAGGTACAGACGATACTGGAGTTGGCATGACCGGAGCAAAGAAAAACTCGCCGTGCGACGAGTTTTCTCCAAGCTTTTCCGGCCAACTCAGGGGTTATCTGTTAATTTTGATTGCATTTACAGATTCCTGGTGTTGTGTAATTTGATTCTGGAGGTGTTGGTGGTGTGACGGTACCGGAGACGAGTTCTCCGGTGAACCCGTCGTTTTCCGACGAACTAAACTGCAAAATTGCAGTTTATTCCCTGAACTTTTAGAGCTGGTGAAGTTTAGTCCCAGTAGTTTTCAGAAGTTGCAAATTTAGGATTGTTGTTTTAAAAATAGTTAAAAATCATATTTTCTATTTATTTTAATTACAGAAATTCGCTTTTAATTATTAAAAAACCTAAAAATTATTATTTTAATTCATAAAATATTTTTAATTCAAAAATAAATCTGAATTAATTAGTTAATTAATTTTAGTTAATAATTAATTAGTTAGTTGGTCAATTAATTCGAAAATTAATTGATTAATTGATATAATTAATTATTAATTGATTTTAATTAATTATTTAATTAGATTTAATTATTTAATTGTGATTTAAAAATTCCGAAAAATAATTTCGGTCTTTAAAATATTATTTTAAATTGTTTTCAAACCTCGATAATTTTTAGAAAATTATTTTAAAGCCAGAATCGGCCAACCGAACCCTGTTTATTGTATTAAAATGATTCAACGACCCGTTTTAATTCCGTAAAATGTTTAAAAATCCGTATTAAATATCCGAAAAATCATTTTGACATCAAAGCTTCTTTGGAAAAATATTTTCATCGAATACCTTGCATGATATGTGCTATGTGTTATCTGATTATTGTGATATATGGCTATGTGCTTACTAATTGATTGTTTTAGTCATAGCTTTTAATCCTTAAATCGAATTTGGGTGAAATGAAGGGTAGATAAAACCTTATGACGTCTATGTGACGATTAGATAATGTGAAATGAATATTGATAGATACTTATGATGCCTAGCAGAGTAAGCAAGGTGTAGAGAAAAGAAGCAGGTGATCATAAAATAAAATTGATGCGTAGAAAATAAAGCAAGTGATCAGTGAATAGAAGCGAGGCATAGAAAAAGTAGACAAATGGTTGTTGAATAGGATCATTAGACAAGTGCAAGTGAAGTTGGAATCATTTGTGATAAGGCAAGTAATTCTGAACCTTTCTCGAGATATATTGCAAATATTTCTAAGTTCTCTCGTGACATATTGTTAATATTCAAAATAGCTCTATTTTATATTGTAAGTACTTTAAATCATTCAACCTTGAACCCGGATCACGTCATTTGATCTTTGAGCCGTAAGCCTTATTTCTTGTAAACCATCCCTTGTTGATTTCCAGATACTAAACCACACAAATATGATACTACTCCACAAAAATATAACCACCATACACCGAACACTAGAACATAATTGTTTGAACATACAGAAACTTTTATACCCCAACCATACTTTGTAACATCAAAGAACTAAACCTTGAAAAAAATCATTGTTCATCTAATACCTGATTCTCCTACAGGCTGAAGGCCATTTCTTATGCATACCTTGATATACCCTCATGATACTCATAAATTGAATCATGTTTTTATACAAATGTTTATCACTGTTGATTATGATCTTGTTTTATTGAGTTATATTGTTTATCATACTGAACTGCTTTAGACTTGGATAGTTTTCTTTATGTGGACCAGATTCCTGGTCAGACCAGATTCGTGGTCGAATTAGGCCAATGTGTGCCTTGGATCCAGTTTATAGAGCAGATCCGTGTGCCTTGCTCGGGGTTAATGCGTTATTGCTCAGTAGCCTAACCTTGGTTTTAAAATTTAAAATGAATATCCAATTCTAATGATTATTTAACAAGAAACTTGATTCCTCTGAATCATCCCATTTGAACATTGTTTAACCTCAGTTATCGTTATTATGACTTGCTGAGCTAGTTAGCTCACTCTTGCGAATATTTTTATGAATTCTACTGTCGAAAAGGAAATGATTGTTAGCGAGGTTTCCCAGTCCAATGTGCGAGCTAGGATTCCAGGACGAGTTGGATCGAGTCAGCATAAGTGTTATATTATAGATGAGATATGCAAGCTTGTAAGAATAATTTCATTATCAGTTGTAAGTTAAATTAGTTGGGATTTGGTATGTTGTAATAAAAGTTAAGGTTATGGCTTGTTTTCATACTTTAACCTGTTGCGATCCGTGGTTATGTAAAGCAGAGTCATTGCAAATAATATTTCTTATACAGGTTTATATATTGTGTATGTGTTGTGGACCCCAAACTTCTAACCCGGGTTTGGAGGGCGCCACAGGTTGGTATTAGAGCTACAGGTTATAAGTCACTGAAACAAGCCTAGATTGTCGGGATTGGGTAGAGGGTTAGGATTAGGAATAGGAAGTAGAAAGATAAGACGTCGTGAGGTTGAGTGCGACTATATAGTAGGTTTTTTGTACGATTCGTGTTGCGATTCGAGATTCTTAGCCTGCAATGTGATTTCCAGATAATGGCAATGGTAGATCATGTTTTCCCTGTATCATCTGATCATTTGGAGCCTTCCGTTCGAGGATCGTCATCTTCTCCCAGATTTAAATTGTACATTATTCTTCCACCAGTATTAACTGTATTACCTCCTATTATAACAGCTGCACCCCTTCAAGCTATTTTACGTTATTCTACCACCTCCTGATGTGAGACCACCTATTTAAGAATATCTATCTGTTTATTCTTATTCTACCGGACACTCCGCTATGAGTGCACCTTTTCAGTTCATCCCACACCTTATTCAATACCATCAGTTTAAGACATGTGTCATGGAGCAACATCACCTACGAGGATAAATTCGAGAGCTACAGCATATTGTGAATACCGAGGTACTGAGGAAGGTAAGAAGGAGTTTAGGAAGAAGATTCATGTATTTCGGAGGATAGCCGCTACCAGACTAAATGGAGCCACTAGTGAATAAACTACCCGTGATTAGCTTGTGGAATGGACTATATGAGTTTTGAAGGAGTTAAAGAAGAGTATAGATCTGGAATTTTCTTGGAACTAGATGGTGGTGTTATGATGAATGTAATAGGTATAGTAGTGATGTTATGTGATATCAGTAGACGGTGTTCTAGGAAATAGACCTGTTGACTGTTGGATAGACCAGTTCTACTTAATGATAGCAAAAGAAATGGTGGGAGTATCACCAATATGGAAGCTTTGAATTGAAGTTACAAATAAGATAATATGCAACGATAACTGGAAATTCATTGATTAAGAAAGACAAATGGACCCAATAAATGAGAGAAGATAAATTGAAGTAACTGGACTTTTATGTGATCATTTCTTTAACTTGGTACCTTGTTATAGGTAGGAAGGACAACAACCAACTCATATAGTAAGGACAACCAGATGTGCGATTTTCAAAATTTTTAAACAAATTCTCGAAAGAGATTTTCTTAACAAATTTCCAAAGGCCCTTTTTAATAAAATAAGTTTTAAAACATTGGTTGTCAAGTTACTACTTGAGTTTCTTGTTTGTTAAAAGACCCGGATTACCTGGAAGGGTACTTATTTCAGACTTAGTATTGTTAATTCAGAGAATAAAGTAACCCGCAATTATGAAGAAGTTCATTATTCGTAACAGAAAGGTGCAAATATTGTTTGATAAGATTAACAACAGAATCAGCGTACGGAGCAAGTATTCATCCAAGTACTAGGACTATCGGAGTTTAAAGAATTTATTAATTTAGCAGAAGCCTGAGTATGACCGAAAAAGATTTGGAGGATTTCCAGACTTTTCTAAGGGAAGAACAATATTAACAAAAGAATCGATATGTTGAATGATCAGTGGTTATTCTAAGTTGGAAAGATAAAAATTGAAGTTATCCGATAAGAGCGCAATTATGATCGAATTGTTAAAGTATTATACGTGCAGGTACGACGCTAAAGACGCAAGACTTAATAAGCAAGAATCCATCATAGTGCTTAATTTATGTAGGCATTTCAGTGGATTTTCTGAAGTTATTAAATGAGTCGAATGAGATCTTTTGATTGAACAAGCTCAGAAGATGTATATAAGTGAAATGTGGTTGGTGACCAATGGTATCATTCTTTTCTACGATATTACAGCGTATATTCTTTTTGATTCCTGAATATGTATGAATTTCTTTCCTTAATAAATTCTTTTCGGTGATAATAAAAAGGAGGTTATTGAAATCCTTTCAAATTTAATTTTTTTCCTCTTAAGTTTTATTTTCTGATTGGGACAAGCAGTGTTATGGTGAGATGCTTTATCGGAATGACGAAGGGTCGGGTAGGACGCCACCTAATCGTATGTTGTATGCCATATGGTATGAAAGACTGGCCATCTTAAGTACCAACCTGGTTGTCTCATTCATATCCAAATCATTACTTCTTCTTCCTTTTCAACCCTATATTTATTGAATATGGATCCTCCCAGTTGTTTTGTTGCACTGCTATTCTTTATGAAAGTTTTTCAAACAAAAATCAACATATCATGAATCAAGTGGGCAAAATTCCAGCTACCTTTCATGCATGGAAAGAAAACAAGGGCATATGGCAAGGATTTCAAATCACCAGCCCCAGTCAGGGATGTACTAAGAATCAAGGGAATCTACTCCAATAAGGAATACGTCTCCAAGGACGAGAGTTTACGATTTGTCTGTGAAATATGTTATTCAGAATACGGACGTGATGACGTGAATGATTATTATGAATACCTTATGCGTTAAAGTAGTGAAAGATGTAGGAGCAACTTAATTGTTTATTTCTCAAGGTTTTGTTGATGAGATGAATTACCCTGTTGAATTGATAAGATTATAACTAAAGGGCTAACAAATCAAGAACGTGTAATTGTTAAATAAGTGAGTACCAATAGTGGAATTGAGATTTCTGGAAATGAGTTTATGAGGATTTGATATCATTTAAGATAGGAGAATTTGACATTATTGTAGGAAATGGGTTAATTATTTAAGCATGATACCCGGATAGACCGTCATGCTGAAAAGATAATTCTGAATACACTAAATGAGAATATGATGAGGTTTAGAGGATGAAGGAAGGTAAAGAATTTATTAACGATGATTTAAGCTAAAATTTACTGTGACCCAAGATGTAAGCACTATGGTGATCATGTGATAAATAAAAGTCAGAAGCAAACAGAAGTTGAAGATTTTATAGTAATTAATGAGTTTCAAGATATGTTTCCAGACGAGTTACCAGCATTTCCTCCAGATAGAGAAATTAAGTTCACGATTGATTTAGCACCTGAAATGAAACCAATGTCCAAGGCCCCGCACAGAATGGCGCCAGTTAAAATGAAGGAATTAGCAAAGCAAATACAAGTGATGTTAGAAGAAGGAGCGATTAGACCTAGTGTACCCCATAAGGTGCACCGATATTATTTGTTAATAAGAAAGATGGAAGTATGAGATTATGTGTCGACTAGCGAAAGCTCAACAAGTTTACTATCAAGAGCATCTGTTACCTCGAACTAATGATTTATTTGATCAGATGAAAGAAGCAAAGTATATGCTAAGATTGATTTAAGATTTAGGTATTACCAATTGAAGATTGAACCTATGGACAGATCGAAGATAATTTTCAGAACTAAGTACTGTTGTTATAAAATTCTAGTAATGTCATTTAGATTGACCAATATACCAGTAATATTTAAACTTGATGGATAAAATCTTTAAAGAATATCTGAATAAGTTGTATTTGTGTTACTTGAAGTCAACGGAGGACCATGCAAAGTATTTAATGATAATGGGGAGTCTGAGAAGAAAGAAGTTGTATGTAAAGTTTACAAGGTGAGAGCTTTGATGGTAGGAAGTATAATTCTTAGCATAAATAGTCAGTGAGGAGGAGACCAAAGGGGATCCAGCAGGGATTGAAGTTACTATGAATGAAGAAAGACTAAAGCACCAACAAAAGTAAGAAGTTTTATTATTGGCCGGTTATTATCGAAAATTTGTTCAAGATTTCTTGAAGATTGCAACACCTTTGATAAAGCTTACTAGGAAAGGCGAGAAGTTTGTACGAAATGGAGAAGTGTGAAGAAAGTTTTATGGAGTTAAAGGAGAGAATGGTCACATGACCTGTTTTATCACTTTGAGAGGATCAAGGAGATTTTTTAGTCTATAGCGATACTTCTCATAAGGGAATAGGATGTGTGTTGATGCAGCACAATAAAGTTATTGCATATGCATCTAGACAACCGAAACCATATGAGCAGAAGTATCCTACTCATAATTTGGAACTAGCAGTAATAATATTCGCTTTGAAAGATTGGAAAACATTATATGTATGGAGAAAGGTGTAAGATCTATACGGACTATAAGAGTTTGAAGTATATATTCAAGAGGAAAAGCAAATGTAGTGGCAAGCGATAAGCAAAGAGGAGAAAGTGAACATAGAGACTGCACCAGAAGAATTATCTATGGAATTTTAGAAGTTGGAATTGGAAGTTAGAATTTATAATCCAAAGGAAGCAAGGATGGATAGCATGACCTTTCAGTCAGAGTTGTTAAGAGAAGATAAAGAGATGTCAAGAGGAGATAGTGGATCAAGATGTTAACGGTTTAGTAAGAAAAAAAAATTATGCGCTCAGAAGAATTATCACGGTATTCTCAAATTTTCTTCCAGGACTTGGGTACTACAAGTAACAGAATTAAGAAATGAGATCCTACAGGGAATTCACAATATTAAGTATTTAATTTATTCAAGAATTTCCAAGATATACTGAAATTTAAAGAAAAATAATGATAACCAGGTATAAGTAGGAAATTTCAAAATGGATTAAGAAGTGTTAGACATGTCAAAGAATTAAGGTAAAATATCGGAGGCCTAGTGCATTATTGCAACCATTATAAATAAAGAATGAAAATAGGAGCATATTACTCTGGATTTTATAGTCAGATTACTAAGAATGAAAGCGAACCACGATGCTAATTGAGTTATGGTGAACAAGTTGGCTAAATCAGCTCATTTCTTGACTATTAATGAAAGATATTCACTTGATAAGTTGGTTCACATTCAGATCCAAATCCACGATTCAATTCAAGATTTTGCAAAAGTTTTCAAGAATGTTAGGCACCAGGTTAAATATGAGTACAACTTATCGTCCGCAGACTGACGGCCAAGAGCGAGAAAATGATCCAAACAATTGAAGACATTTTACGTGTTTGTGCCATTGGTTTCAAAGGAAATTGAGATGAGCATTTGCCCTTGGTGGAATTTTCTTACAATAACAATTATCATGCTAGTATCAGAATGCCTCCCAACGAAGCTCTTTATGAACGCAAATGTCGATCACCAGTATATTGGGATGAAGCCGGCGAACGTGAAATACTTGGACTAGAGTTGCTACAACAGATAAAGGAAGCTATCGAGATTATTTAGAAAAGGTTAAGTGCCACGCAGGATTGTTAAAGGTAATGTGTAGATCAAGATAGAAAGAGTACAGAATTTGAAGAAGGAGATTTGATATTGTTAACAGTGTCACTGTGAAAAGGGATCATCCAAGATCGAAAAAGAAAAGAAAGCTGAGTCCGAGATACGTTGGACCTTTTGAAATTTTGAAATATGTCGGTAAGATAGCATACGAATTAGCGTTACCCCGCATGTGCGGCATATTTATAATATTTCTATGTGGCAATGTTAGAAAAGTATAATCTAGAATTCTAGACATGCGATAGAATATGAGCCGATAGAACTTCCTGCAAAATTGTCCTATATTGAGAATCCAATAGGAATCATAGAAAAGAAAGAGAAAGTGTTAAAAAAAGAAAGTTATAAAGTTAGTAAGAATATTGTGGAAACCTAAGGGTTGAAAGGATAACCTAGGTTCAGAAAGTGATATACGTGAAATAGTGCCCTGAGTTATTGCTTAAGTGATTCTGAGGACAGAATCCTTTTAAGGGGGGAAGGATGTAATATCTGGGATATATCCTGTAATTATTTTTGCTAATAAATAAATATTCTGTATGTTCTGTATTTATTTTATGAACTATTTGTTAAATGGTATATGTGTTAGGATGTTTAAATATGATATAATTTGAGTATTTTAATTTTTATATGTCCAAAATAAAGTATAGATAATTGTGATATTTTTCTATCAATTTTATATTGATATATAATTTTATAAGTGATTAATGGATTTAATAAATTATTTTCCCGAGTATTCATAAACTATTTTGTATAATCGGGAACCAACCAACTTCAACTGTTTTTAGGTTTTTATAACCCGAAACTCTTCCGAGAACTTCTTCCTAACTTAATTGCAATATTCCGAGCATTTTTCATGTTTTGACTTTTTCGATTCGGCGTACGATTTTCCCCGTGCGGGTCCCGGCGTGATATTTTTCGATATAAAATTTATTTCGGTAAATCGATAAAACCCGTATTTTCGATGAACGGGATCTTTTTATTAAACTATTATAATTATCATCTCGTAATACGTGTAACCATAGTGCTGAGACCAAGACCACAAGTACAAAATGTACAGATTTGGATAATTATCCCAAAACTGGTACCGTTTTGGATCTGTTTTCTCAAATAAACGTAATATTTTATATCCGGTATGATCCAACGGGGTACCAATATTTCGTAATTTTAAATAGCTCTTACCGTATTTTATTTTGTACAGAATATCATTTGCAGTCAGTATTATATATTTTACAGAGAAAAACAGTATATTCATATAAACTTCTGAGAATCAAACTGCAATTTCAAGGCGTTACCGGATTCCGATTGGAAAGCTCTAGTACTCAAAACGAAGGTCTTGAGGTGTTCTATCAGAATCAATAAGCCTTACAACTGCAGAAACTACTGGTATTCTCCTATATCTTTATTTATTTTTAAAATAATTTGATTTAAAATATGAATTTTTGTTCGAAAGACTGTTGGTATGATTTGATGATTGCATGTTATAGAGCTTTTCTTCCTGATGATTTTGATATATTATATGACTGATTTGGAGTTCAATAACATGTTCAAAATTGAGTTTAATTTTCGAATTTCAAAATTAGGGTTTATAACCCATATGAATGTTTTTAGTTGAAATTGGGGGTTTTTGTTCTAGGGGTTATTAGATTGTTTGGTTGATATGGATTTGTAGAGCTTGAAAAGAGGAATCGATTGGTGGTGGTTTCATGTATAGACGATAGCGGAGTTGGCCTGACCGGAGCAAAGAAAAACTCGTCGTCCAGCGAGTTTTCTCCAAGCTTTTCCGGCCAACTCAAGGGTTATCTGTTAATTTTGATTGCATTTACAGATTCCTGGTGTTGTGTAATTTGATTCTGGAGGTGTTGGTGGCGTGACGGTACTGGAGACGAGCTCTCCAGCGACCCGTCGTTTTTCGGCGAACTAAACTGCAAAATTGCAGTTTAGTCCCTGAACTTTTAGAGATGGTGAAGTTTAGTCCCTGTAGTTTCCAGAAGTTGCAAATTTAGGATTGCTGTTTTAAAAATATTTAAAAATCTTATTTTCTATTTATTTTAATTACTCTTTTTTTATTATTAAAAATCCTAAAAATTATTATTTTAATTCCAAAAATTATTTTTAATTCAAAAATTAATCTGAATTAATTAGTTAATTAATTTTAGTTAATAATTAATTAGTTAATTTGTCAATTAATTTGAAAATTAATTGATTAATTGATTTAATTAATTATTAATTGATTTTAATTAATTATTTAATTAGATTTAATTATTTATTTTTGATTTAAAAATTCCGAAAAATAATTTCAATCTTTAAAATATTATTTTAAATTGTTTTCAAGGCTCGATAATTATTAGAAAATTATTTTAAAGCCAGAATCGGCCCACCGAACCCTGTTTATTGTTTTAAAATGATTCAACGGCCCGTTTCAATTCTGTAAAATGTTTAAAAATTCGTATTAAATATCCAAAAAATCATTTTAACATCAAAGCTTCTTTGGAAAAATATTTTCATCGAATACCTTGCATGCTATGTGCTATGTGCTATGTATTATCTGATTAATGCGATATATGGCTATGTGCTTACTGATTGACTGTTTTAGTCATAACTTTTAATCCGTAAATCGGATTTGGGTGAAACGAAGGGTAGATAAAACCTTATGATGTCTATGTGACGATTAGATAATGTGAAATGAATACTGATAGACACTTGTGATGCCTAGCAGAGTAAGCAAGGCGTAGAGAAAAGAAGCAGGTGATCAGAAAATAAAATCGATGCGTAGAAAATAAAGCAAGTGATCAGTGAATATAAGTGAAGCATATAAAAAGTAGACAAATGGCTGTTGAATAGGATCATTAGAAAAGTGCAAGTGAAGTTCGAATCATTTGTGATAAGGAAAGTATTTCTGAACCTTTCTCGAGATATATTGCAAATATTTCTAAATTCTCTCGTGAAATATTGTTAATATTCAAAATAGCTCTGTTTTATATTGTAAGTACTTTGAATCATTCAGCCTTGAACCCGAATCACATCATTTGATCTTTGAGCCGTAAGCCCTATTTCTTGTAAACCATCCCTTGTTGATTTCCAGATACTAAACCACACAAATATGATACTACTCCACAAATATATAACCACCATACACCAAACACTGGACCAGAATTGTTTGAACATACAGAAACTTTTATACCCCAACCTTACTTTGTAACATCAAAGAACTAAACCTTAAAAAAATATCATTGTTCATCTAATACCTGATTCTCCTACAGGCTGGAGGCCATTTCTTATGCATGCCTTGATATACCCTCGTGATACTCATGAATTGAATCATGTTTTTATACAAATATTTATCACTGTTGATTATGATCTTGTTTTATTGAGTTATATTGTTTATCATACTGAACTGCTTTAGAATTGGATAGTTTTCTTTATGTGGACCAGATTCGTGGTCGAATTAGGCCAATATGTGCCTTGGATCCAGTTTATAGAGCAGATCCGTGTGCCTTGCTCGGGTTAGTTCGTGATTGATCAGCAGCCTAACCTTGGTTTTAAAATTTGAAATGAATATTTAATTCTAATGATTGTTTAACAAGAAACTTGATTCCTCTGAATCATCCCATTTGAACATTATTTAACCTCAGTTATCGTAATTATGACTTACTGAGCTAGTTAGCTCACTCTTGCGAATCTTTTTATGTATTCTACAGCTAAAAAGGAAATGATTGTTAGCGAGGTTTCCCAGTTCAATGTGCGAGCTAGGATTCTAGGATGAATTGGATCGAGCTAGCAGAAGTGTTATATTATAGATGAGATATGCAAGCTTGTAATAATAATTTCATTATCAGTTGTAAGTTAAATTAGTTGGGATTTGGTACGTTGTAATAAAAGTTAAGGTTGTAGCTTGTTTTCATACTTTAACCTGTTGCGATCCGTGGTTATGTAAAGCAGGGTCATTGCAAATAATATTTCTTATACAGGTTTATATATTGTGTATGTGTTGTGGACCCCAAACTTCTGACCCGAGTTTAGAGGGCGCCACAGTTTCCCCTTGTCAATTCTATATATTGCAAGTGTTTTTGCCCTCGCTTATCATTCTAGTGATGTTTTCCTTAAATTGTATATATTGCAAGTGTCATTTGACCCTCTCGGGATATATTTTGGGAATTATTATGAACTATTAAGATGTGTTGCAAGTGTTCTGAACCACTCCTTTTATTTATGGTAGCATGCTCGTATAATGTTCATTAATATTTCTATCACCATGATTCATCATTACAAATAGTCTGATTTTAGATTGAGATATTGCAAATGCTATGCCATGTTTACAACTTTTGGACTTGCTTTAACTCTATGTATGCGTTTATAAAATCATACCCTTATCACCATTTTTTTTCTACTCGACCTAGTACCTACTTTTGACTTAAACTGAATGTCTTGGCCATTTCGAGATACCCTTATAAACTATATTACTTCATTTTCCTTGATTGTGTAATCTATCTTGATTAACCGCTATCCCGTTTCAATCTCACACCTCTAATTTACCAATTTTTTACATAAATCCTTATAATCATACCCAATATTTGTCACTTGATATATGTCATATATAACCCTCAAAATTTGAGATCTCTATCTTGTTGAATAACTTTATGATTCTTTTTCAATACTTTCTTCCCTGGTTATCAAACTATTGTTGTCCATCTTTGAAAACCCTGTTAGTGAGAAGTCAAGTCATTCTGATAAGAGTTTCATAACTCAAATCCTTGATTGATAATTTAAACCCTTTTGCTTAAATCTTTATAAAGTTTCTCTTTGGCATCAGTATTATAAAAGATAATTGCTCTTTAAATAAAAGAATGTTTTCTTGAGATTGGTGAATTGGACTAAGACGCAATTCCCTTTCACACTTATTATATTAGGCTTAAAAGATGCCTATGGATCCCATTAAATTGTTTAGAACCCAGCGAGGTTCGGGATTACTTCGCGGCTTATCACCGGCTATAATCCGTAGCGTTATAAAATGATTTTGAGCAATGATTTGGTTACAAATTTTTTGACTTGTATATGATGCCATACACCTCAATTTACAGTTATAACTTGCTATGATGTTAAATTATGTCTTATGATATACCTTGTTGAACGTTTGGCTCACTTCTTGCTTTTCATTCATGATATTTCAACTAGAAAATATGGTTAGATTCAAGCAGACTGCCCGTAAGTCTACCTAGGGAGATGCTGAGGCTTATGTGAGAGCTCAGGTAGTATAGTTGGCGTTGGTGTGAGGACCGGTAGCTTTATATAAGTTGTAGTGTTGGACTGTTCAAACACTGAATCTTTGTGATCTTGGATTCTATTGTTAACAGCCGTTTGTAATAACTCTATATTATTCAGTTGTATTTTGTTAGTGTTATTTTGGGGCTGTGACTTTATAGGATCAATACTTCTTTTTAGTTTAAATCAAAAAAATGTTGAATATTCTATTCAATTTAGAATACCTATGCAATTTAGAATACCTACTTATCTCTGTTTATAGAATATTTCTTTATTTTAGATCTGATGGATATTGTTAGATACTAAATGTTATGAAATGTAACACATGGGGCTGAATGTGTTTCTTGGATTTTTCTTTGTTTTAAAGCTAGTTGGATTATGATTGTACAAAGAAGATAAGATCTATAAAGATATTATGTTTCAAAGAATCACACAAAGCACACAATATCAAAAACTCACTTAATTGTATTAATTAAGTTTGTTTTACTACAAATTTGTGTCCTTGAATAATAAGAATCCAGTTTCTACTTTGAGATAATATAAGAAAATCTAGATTTGTTTGTTACTTCTAAACTAACGATCTGTGCATGCTTTATAGACTAGAAACACGGGTTTACAAAACTTAAACTAAAATGTACTAAACCAACTTTAAAAGCAACCTTGTCTATTTCATTTTCTGGTGTTAGCAAATGTGCAGAATCTTGCAAGTCTGTGACCACCCTTTGTCCAGTGAAACTTGGCCCTTCATCTTGTATTCTTTAAGCTGCTTTTGTAGACTTTCCAATTTAGTGAATGAATTATTTGTTGACTGATAATCTTGAATCTTGAACTTGTCTGTATTCCGAATTTGAGATAATACGTTGATATCTCATTTTGTTCTATTGAGAAGTGACATATCCACAAGTACAATAACTTATCGATATCTTGAGTTCTCTATAGGTATAATAAACTTGTCGAGGTCTCTAGTTCTTTACATGTAAAATGACTTGTCGATATCTCTGAGATCTCTACATGTAGAAATGACTTGTCGATATATCTGAGATCTCTATATACACAATTTGACTTATCGATATCTCTGAGATCTCTATATGAGAAATTGACTTATCGATATCTCTAGTTCTTTACATATTCATTTGACTTATTGATATCTCTAAGATCTCTACATGCAGAAATGATTTGTCGATATCTCTAGTTCTCTACATCTTCATTTGACTTGTCGATATCTCTGAGACTTCTCTATTAGTCATTTTAGATTTCTTTATAAGTCATTTTGGACTTCTCGAATGACTTCTCGATATACCTAGATCTATGACTTGTCAATATCTTGACTTAGAATATTTTTCATACAACAGCATTATTCAACTCCAAGCTTTACATCTTTTCTCTAAGGCATAATCATGACTTTCCTTAGCTTGAAACTGTTCACAGAAAAGTCCCCCAATCTAATCTACGAAACATTTTTACAGAATCAAGGAATACAATTACAGAATAAAAATATTGATTATCATACAACTGAATTTTAGGACTGTCAATATGACGTAGACTTGTTATTATACATGCATGTCTGGCACAAAAATCTCCCCCAATTCGTGAGAAGATTGCTTATCAAAAATTTATCCCTGAAAACAAGACTAACCCCAAGTTATAATTAAATATTTTAAAAATTGACAGATTTACAAATACACTTTTTATATATTGAGAATTTTTATCAGTTTACAAATTACAGACACCAAGTAAAATTCTCACAGCCAGGCTCTTTTTTAATGAGGTCCTTAAGTTTTACTAGCACTTCAAGTTCTTCAAAAAAATTTATCCCTCTTACAGCTTCCACTAGCTTGAGCCATTCCTCCAATGATTAATGGTTGAGAAGATGAATTCTAAATTTAGAGAATCTCCCAACTTTCATGTTCAGAAAGTGTCCATCCTTAGAAACTCTACTTAACCCTCTTGCCTTTAATTCTTCTGATCTCCTTTCAAACATCTCAATTGCTTCAGCATATTTCTTTTCTCTTTCCTCCCTCTCAACATTTTCCCTTGCAACTCCGATATCCCTATCTCTCTACCTCTCAGCTAGAACAACCTTCCACATTCTTGTACTGGAATCCTTATCCTTCATCAAACTAATTACCCTCTTCAATTCTACAGTGGAAAATGTATCTATTACTTCTTTGTTCATCAAAATGAAGGAGTCACACTGGTAGTAGATCTTGACTTCTCTCAGATAAATGACCTAAACTTTGACTATCTTCTCAGCTAGTTGTTTATGATAGTCATCATCTATTATGTTTCTTGAAACTGGTAGAAAGTCATCTTGATTGAAACAGTTCCAGATGACACCATTATTAGCATGAATTTTCTTTGGTTTTCTTCCCGTAGTTTTGAAGTTAGTCTTGGTTGGAGGTTTGAGTGAAGGTGGATTTGATATTTTCTTTAAAGAGACTTGGCTGGTTGTGATAGGTATTTTGAGAATAGAGTTTGTAGTTGGCTTGTATATGTACTTGGGTTTTTAAGGTTGGATTGTTTGAGTGTTTGTTCGTCTAAGTTTGAAGGTTTGAGTTTTGTGAGTTTATGATATTTGGATTCCCTGGACATCTTGATGTTTTGCTACCCCATCACCATCTTTTCTTCTCTTTTTGATGTCACCCCTTCCCTTCTTTTCTTCTTTTTCCTTTGTTAGGTCCTTAATACAACTATAAAGGGGGGTGAATACAGTTTCTGCAGACTAATCGAAATAATAATTCAACAGGAGAAACAGTTTTATAATGATCAATAAAAACTGATTACAAACTAATCTCTCAAAGGATGAACAAATATGCTTGAGAGTGGCTAGGTTACACAAAAGATATATCAATACGCGATACATAAAATATTAACCTAATATGTGCTTTTATACTGCACAGCTACACAATCAAATAAGGAATCCTATTATATTATAATTAGGAATCATAAAAGATATCCTTAATTTGATTGTTACACAAAGTAAAGTCCTTCACTGACTTGTATTCTGGAAATCTTTTCCTTTTTCAATATCTCCTTATCTTTAGCTAAAGTGACTAAATATTGATGTCATTTTTCATAGAACAACATTATTCAACTCCAAGCTTCTACATCTTTTCTCTAAGGTATGATCATGACTTGATCTTCTTCCAGAGCTTATTCCTTAGCTTGAAACTGTTCACATAAAAATCCCCCAGTCAAATCTACTAAATATTTTTACAGAATCAAGGAATATAATTACAGAATACAAATATTGATTATCATACAACTTAATCTTAGGGTTGTCAATATGAATTAGTCTTGTTATTATACATGCATGTCTTGCACAATAATCTCCCCCAATTTTTAAGAAGATTGCTTATCTCAAATTCATGCCTGATAACAAGACTAACCCCAAGCTAAAATTAAATACATTAAAGATTGCTTATCTCAAAAATTAAATACGAATTTCTCATAGCCAAGCTCTTTTCTCATGAGGTCCTTAATCTTTACTAGCACTTCAAGTTCTTCAATAATTTTTGTCCCTCTTAGAGCTTCCACTAGGTTGAGCCATTCCTCCAATGAGTAATTGATGAGAAGATGAATTCTAAATTTAGAGAATCTGCCAACTTTCATGTTGAGAAAGTGGTCGTCCTTAGAAACTCTGTTCAACCCCCTTGCCTTTAGTTCTTTTGATCTTCTTTCAATCATCTCAATTTCTTCAGTATATTTCTTTTCTCTTTCCTCCATCTCAGCCTTTTCCCTTGCAACCCTGATATCCCTATCTCTCAACCTTTTAGCTAGAACAACCTTCCACATTCTTGTACTGGAATCCTTATCCTTCATCAAACTAATTACCCTCTTCAATTCTATAGTGGAAAATGTATTTATTACTTCTATGTTCAACAAAATGAAGGAGTCACCTGGTAGTAGATCTCGACTTCTCTCAGAGAAACAACACAAACTTTGACTATCTTCTCAACTAGTTGTCTGTGATATTCATCATATGTTATTTTCCTTGAAACTGGTAGAAAGTCATCTTGATTGAAACAGTTCTAGATGACACCATTATTAGCATGAATTGTTTTTGGCTTTCTTCCTATAGTTTTGAAGTGAGTCTTGGTTGGAGGTTTGAACGAAGGTGGATTTGATATTTTCTTCAAAGAGACTTGGCTGACTGTGATAGGTATTTTGAGAATAGAGTTTGCAGTTGGCTTGTATAGGCATTTGGGTTTTTGAGGTTGGAATGTTTGAGTGTTTGATTGGCTAGGTTTGAAGGTTTGAATTTTGTGAGTTTGTGATATTTGGATTCCTTAAACATCTTGATGTTTTGCTACCCCTTGACCATCCCTTCTTCTCTTCTTGTTGTCATCCCTTCCCTTCTTCTCATCACCCTTGTTGTCAGTTGCTTTGCTAGATTAACTTGGATTTAAGCCAGAAGATTTTTTGCTCACCCTTCTTCTGCTCATCGTCATCTGTTAGGAATATGTTGTATACTTGATGATAATTTAAACAAAACACTTAGTAGATTTTATATAAGTGAAGTTATATCTTTCAACGGATGATCAATTCAACATTCGTTGAAAGAGTAGCTTATGTAGCAATAAGATTAGTAGCACATTTCTGCATACTTAAATAACTTGATGAACTAGATTTTGTAGAATGTTTAGGTCATGTTGACTACTAGATTGATATGCAAGATAGGTTGGTTAATTGTAAATATTAGATACCTTGTAATCTTCTATAAATGAAATGGAGTCAAATTCCAAGAAGACAGTCTTAACGGATGATTCACAAAGTTTCAACGGATGATCAACTTAAGTCTCGACGGATGATCAATCTGAGTTTCAATGGATAATCAATCTGAGTTTCAACGGATGATCAAATTCAAAAGAGCAGTTATAGTGACTTGACAGTCATATGCGTTGGTTGTATGCAAATGGAATGTGGTAGCCTAATTCAAGTTTTAGAGAACAAATAAGCATTTTCATTTCCATGCTAAATTGAAGATATTCAAATATGTTGGAAAGAGAAGTGAAGAAGCATGAAGATAGACTAGAAATATTTTGTTAGGAATATGTTGTGAACTTGATGATAAATTAAATAAAACACCTTAGTAGATTTAACTTAGTTTATTTTGTAGCACTCGAAGGATGATCAAATATAGTCCCGACGGATGACGATTTGACATCCACCGGGTGAGTAGCTTATGTAAAAATAAGATTTGTATCACATTTCTACAAATAACTTTGTGTATATTCTGTAGGAGCATATGAGTCATGTTGACTACTAGTAGATATGCAGAATAGGTTGATTAATTGTAAATATGAGGTATCTTGTAATTCTGTGTAAGTGAAATGGAGTCAAGTGACAAATAGCTACCCGACGGATGATCAAGAAAGCTACTTGACGAATGATCAACAAAGCTATCTGATGGATGACAAGCATGTACCCGAATGATGATCAAATTCAAATATATGTTGACAGTGACAACACAGTCACATGCGTTGGGTGTTTTCAAAAGGAATGTTGCAGTCTGTTAAGCAAGAATTTGAGAACAAAGAAGCATTACCATTTCCATGCTATTATGAAGATATTCAAAGATGCTGAAATAGAGTAGTGAAGTAGCATAGAGTTAGACTAGATATGTTTTGTTTTATTATCTTGTCTTATTATCATGTAAACTAGGTAATATATAAAACAAGTGTAGGTGGTAGAACAACAACAACTAAGCAAAGACATTTCAAAGAGAGATAGAAAAAGCTGTACTTGTCAAGAATTTCTCTGTAGTTTGTTTGTTCTACTTGTAAGCAGCTGTTAGCTATTCAAGCTTCACATGGTTCTCATTTGATATATATATATTTATTTATTTATTTATTTATATTTATATATATATATATATATATCTGGTGGTTACTTTCAAATCCACCAAAAAAAATTAAAAGCTTGTGCTTTTATTACTTTGTGTTTTGATTTATATAACTACTTCATTCCGCAAACTGTAAATCAAACACTTATATATTTATCGAGTTAGAACTATTTTAAAATCTTGAAAAAGTAGCCAGAATTACATTCAACCCCCTTCTGTAATTCTTGGTGTATTGTTAGGGAATAACATAATTGTTCTTATTTGTTTATCTTCTTATCATGTAACTTGGTGATTTATAAACCAAGTGTAGCAAGTTGAATAGTATCCAAGTTAGCAAGAAATTTACCAGAGAAATAGATAAGGCAGAATTTATAAAGAATTTCTCTAGATTTTGTAGATTCAACTTGTAAGCAGCTGTGTATAATTCTGTAACACAGAGTTCTCTACTAAACATATATCTCTCGTGGAAAAGTTCAATCCACCAGAATGTTTTTATGTACTTGTATTTAAATACTTTGTTTTTTGATTTCTATACTTCTTTTATTCCGCACCATTGCAAAATTAAACACAGCTATATATATTTATTGAAGAACTATTCTTAAAAACTGAAAAGAAGCCAGAATTACATTCAACCTTATCCCCTTCTGTAATTCTTGTTTAGATTGTTGGGGAATAATAATTGATATCAGAGCAAGCTCTTCAAGAACAAAGAGTTTAAAGATCACAACAACTAACAAGATGAGCAGAAAAGATGTTGGAGTAAAGATTTCATTTCTGGACAAAGACAATTACCACCACTGGAAGGTGAAAATGCACCTGCATCTCCTATCTCAAGATGAATCATATGTGGACTATATTGAGAAAGGTCCACATGTCCCTATGAGAGTTGCTACAGGAAATGAAGCATTTGTCCCAAAGCCTAGAGCATAATGGTCTGATCCTGATATTGAACAAGTTCATAAGGATAAAAAGGCCATGAACATTTTGTTTAATGGTGTTGATGGTGGCATGTTTGACAACATCATAAACTGCAAAACTGCCAAGGATGTCTGAGACACAACTCAAGTTATATGTGATGAAATTGAGCAGGTAAGGGAGAACAAAATGCAACTCTTGATTCATCTATATGAGCATTTCCACAGTGAAGAAAGTGAATCATTCACTGACATTTTCAGTAGATTTCATAAACTACTTGATGCTCTAAAACTGCATGGAAGGGTCTATTAAACAAAAGACTCAAACCTCAAATTCCTTAGATCCCTGCCAAAGGAATAGAAGCCTATGATAGTCTCATTGAGAAATTTTCAAGTTTACAAGAAAGTCACCTTGGATAGACTGTATGGGATTCTAAAGACCTATGAACTTGAAATAGAGCAAGATGAGAAGCTGGAGAAAGGAAGAAAGAAGGGAGGATCCATTGCATTAGTTGTTGAGCAAGAAAAGGAGAAGGAGGCAAAGGTTGAAGCTATAGAATCTTCACCAAACCATAGGGTTTGTGAAGGCAAGGGAAAAGGGCTAGTAGCTGAACATGAAGACAATCTTAGTCAAGATGACATGGATGACATAGATGAGCATCTTGCTTTTCTATCCAGGAGATTTACCAAGCTCAAATTCAAGAAGAATTTTGGAGCATCCAAGTCAAACAGAAACATGGTTGATAAGTCTAATTTAAATGTTTCAATGTGGCTTGGAAGGTCATTTTGCTAGTGAATGCAGAAAGTCTGATTCTGGTAAAAAGAAGTTTAAGTCTGTTGATTACAAACAGAAATACTTTGAGTTGCTCAAACAAAATGAAAGGGCTTTCATCACACAAGAAAATGACTGGGCTGCAGATGGATTAGATGAGGATGAAGATACAAGCCATGTCAATCTAGCACTTCTGGTCAATTAGATGAAACAGAGGTCAGATAATCAAGTAATCAAGTAATCAGGTAATCACCAATAACCTAGCACATTTATCTAAAGTTGAGTGTAATGATGCCATAAATGACATATCTACTGAATTATATCATCTGCGTGTTACACTCAAGTCTCTCACTAAAGAAAACACTAAACTTAAAGAGAACAATCTATTTTTAAGTGAAAGAAATACTGTGTTAGAAACTCAATTTGTTGAATTTGAAAAATTAAAGATAGAATGCAAGATTGTTAAAAATGAACTAACTGAATTCTTAAAGAAAGAGGAGATTTTAAGAAACCAGCTTGAACGAGAACAGGTAGTAATCAAGGCATGGAAATCATCTACAGATGTTAATGCTCAAATTACTAAAGTTTAAGGTATAGAATCCTTCTGTGATGAAGCCTGGAAAAAGATCAAGGAGAAACTAGATTATAATTTGGTAGAAGGACTTTCTACGGATGTGGATTCGATGGATGATGAATGTCATCCGTCGAAACACATAAAGGATCATCCGTCGAAAGACAAGGAATTACATTCATTGAGTAAGAAAAAGCCAATTAGCAAAGATAAACTAGCTAAGCTAAATGAGAAATATGGATCAGTTTCTAAGAACTTTGTTCCAGGAGAAACAAGTCAAGTGAACAAGAACAAGAGAGTCAATGTAGGTCATCTGTCTATCAAGCAATTGAATGACAGATTGGAGAAAATTGAAGTGAGAGCAGCATTTAAAAGGAAAAATAATAGAAATAGGAAAGTAGGAATTAACAAATATAACAACTACACACCTGATAAATATGTACCAAGAAAAATCTGTGTTAAGTGTGATAGGGTTAATCACCTGTCTGTTAATTCCAAACTTGTTATGCCTGCTCCCATGTCTACACCACCTTCATTTCCCAGCATGCCTACAATGCCTGTAAATGTTTTGCACGTACATAATTTGAATGCACAGTTTGCTAATATGCCATTTGCTCAAAATCCTTACTATGTTGCATTTAGTATGCCACGAATGCCATTTAGCATGTCATACTGGGATAACATGCTTGCACAGAATATGCCTTTTCATGTTAATCATCTTGTGCATGATAATTCTACAATGATGAATGGTTTTAAGGACTCTACTCAACTGACTAAGGATGAACTTCAAATGCCTAAGTCAAATGAGGACAAGCCTAAGAAACCTAAGAAAAAGGCTAACAAAACAGGACCCAAGGAAACTTGGGTACCAAAATCAACTTGATTTGATTTTATTGTGTGTAGGAAAACAGAAAGAATATTTGGCATTTGGATAGTGGGTGCTCAAGGCACATGACTGGAGATTCTACCCTGCTCACTGAGTTCAAGGAGAGAGCTGGCCAAATATCACTTTTGGAGATGACAGCAAGGGTTATACTATGGGATATGGCTTGATTTTAAAGGATAATGTCATCATTGAGGAAGTTTCCCTGGTGGATGGACTCAAGCATAATTTGTTGAGTATCATCCAGCTTTGTGATAGGGGAAACTCGGTAACATCTAATTATGAAGCTTGTGTTGTGACAAACAAGAGAAGCAACAAAGTGGTTCTCACTGGAGTGAGAAAAGGGAATGTGTATTTAGCTGACATCAACTCATCAAATGCAGAATCTGTCACTTGTCTATTTAACAAGGCAAGTCAAGATAAAAGTTGGCTATGGCACAAGAAGTTGTCTCACCTTAACTTTAAGACTATGAATGAGCTAGTCAGGAAAGATTTGGTAAGAGGTATTCCTCAAGTGGAATTCTCAAAGGATGGACTGTGTGATGCATGTCAGAAAAGAAAGAAAATAAAGGCATCATTCAGAAAGAAGCTTGATTCAACAATTGAAGAACCTTTGCAACTATTACACATGGATTTATTTGGACCAGTCAATATATTGTCCATCTCAAGAAAAAGATACTGCCTAGTAATTGTGGATGATTTCTCAAAGTTCTTTTGGACATATTTTCTAAAATCCAAAGATGAAGCTAGTGAAATCATCATCAATCACATAAGGCAAGTCAACAATCATCCTAATTTCAAAGTAAGAAGAATAAGGAGTGACAATGGAACTGAGTTCAAGAATTCTATGATGAGATCATTTTGTGAAGAGAATGAGATCATGCATGAGATTTCAGCAGCAAGAACCCCACAACAAAATGGTGTGGTGGAAAGGAAAAACAGATCTCTTATTGAAACTGAAAGAACAATGCTAGAAGAATCAAAGTTACCAACATATTTTTGGGCTGAAGCTGTAAATACTGTATGCTACATTCAGAATATTTCTTTGGTTAATCAAGCAAAATGCATGACACCCTACCAATTGTTCAAGAATAGGAAGCCAACACTAAACTTTCTTCATGTCTTTGGCTATAAATACTATATCTTAAGGAATCAAACTGATCAGCATGGGAAGTTCGATGCCAAAGCAGATGAAGGCATTTTTATTGGATATGCAGTTGGAGAGGACCAAATGCACTCCCAAGAGTATTGACAATCCCTTTTACTGGAGATAGGGTGCATTTGAGACCATACTAGATCATGGAATTCAAGGATGAAAAATACATCAGAAGATTCTTCAGATTGGAAGATCAGCTAAAGATTGTAAGCAATGAAACTCTCAATGAGATGCAAGAAAAGCTGGACCAGTCACATGAGGATGAATCAGAATTTTTCAGACAACTCCAATATCAGATTGAAGAGAATGATGTGAAGCTGGGAAAGAAATCAAGACAATCAAGGAAATGATCTAAATTTGCTCAGTCTAAAGGAGCACCTTGAAAATGATCTGTAAGACACTCTACAAATCTTTCTTTGTGAGAATTTTCAATAAACTGCAGCACTTGTAAATTTTAATTTACTTTATTTCATTATGTATTTATAGAGTGTTTTGTTATCATCAAGTTTCTCTTAATTTATGGCTACGATTCCAGTAGACATAAATTGGGGGAGATTTTGAGGAATATGTTGTGTACTTGATGATAACTTGAACAAAACACTTACTAGATTTTATTTAAGTGAAGTTGTAGTTTTCAACGGATGATCAATTCAACATCCGTTGAAAGAGTAGCTTATGTAACAATAAGATTAGTAACACATTTTTGCATACTTAAATAATTTAGTAAACTAGATGTTGTAGAATGTTTAAGTCATGTTGACTATTAGATTGATATGCAAGATAGGTTTGTTAATTGTAAATATTAGATACCTTGTAATCTTGTATAAATGAAATGGGTGTATTGACAATCCCTTTTACTGGAGATAGGGTGCATTTGAGGCCATACTAGATCATGGAATTCAAGGATGAAAAATACATCAGAAGATTCTTCAGAGTGGAAGATCAGCTAAAGATTGCAAGCAATGAAACTCTTAATGAGATGCAAGAAAAGCTGGACCAGACACATGAGGATGAATCAGAATTTTTCAGACAACTCCAATATCAGATTGAAGAGAATGATGTTAAGCTGGGAAAGAAATCAAGACAATCAAGGAAATGATCTAAATTTGCTCAGTCTAAAGGAGCACCTTGAAAATGATCTGTAAGACACTCTACAAATCTTTCTTTGTGAGAATTTTCAATAAACTGCAGCACTTGTAAATTTTAATTTACTTTATTTCATTCTGTATTTATAGAGTGTTTTGTTATCATCAAGTTTCTCTTAATTTATGGCTACAATTCCAGTAGACATAAATTGGGGGAGATTTTGAGGAATATGTTGTGTACTTGATGATAACTTGAACAAAACACTTACTAGATTTTATTTAAGTGAAGTTGTAGTTTTCAACGGATGATCAATTCAACATCCGTTGAAAGAGTAGCTTATGTAACAATAAGATTAGTATCACATTTCTGCATACTTAAATAACTTAGTAAACTAGATGTTGTAGAATGTTTAAGTCATGTTGACTATTAGATTGATATGCAAGATAGGTTTGTTAATTGTAAATATTAGATACCTTGTAATCTTGTATAAATGAAATGGGTGTATAGACAATCCCTTTTATTGGAGATAAGGTGCATTTGAGGCCATACTAGATCATGGAATTCAAGGATGAAAAATACATCAGAAGATTCTTCAGATTGGAAGATCAGCTAAAGATTGCAAGCAATGAAACTCTCAATGAGATGCAAGAAAAGCTGGACCAGACACATGAGGATGAATCAGAATTTTTCAGACAACTCCAATATCGGATTGAAGAGAATGATGTGAAGCTGGGAAAGAAATCAAGACAATCAAGGAAATGATCTAAATTTGCTCAGTCTAAAGGAGCACCTTGAAAATGATCTGTAAGACACTCTACAAATCTTTCTTTGTGAGAATTTTCAATAAACCGCAGCACTTGTAAATTTTAATTTACTTTATTTCATTCTGTATTTATAGAGTGTTTTGTTATCATCAAGTTTCTCTTAATTTATGGCTACAATTCCAATAGACATAAATTGGGGGAGATTTTGAGGAATATGTTGTGTACTTGATGATAACTTGAACAAAACACTTACTAGATTTTATTTAAGTGAAGTTGTAGTTTTCAACGGATGATCAATTCAACATCCGTTGAAAGAGTAGCTTATGTAACAATAAGATTAGTATCACATTTCTGCATACTTAAATAACTTAGTAAACTAGATGTTGTAGAATGTTTAAGTCATGTTCACTATTAGATTGATATGCAAGATAGGTTTGTTAATTGTAAATATTAGATACCTTGTAATCTTGTATAAATGAAATGGGTGTATTGACAATCCCTTTTACTGGAGATAGGGTGCATTTGAGGCCATACTAGATCATGGAATTCAAGGATGAAAAATACATCAGAAGATTCTTCAGATTGGAAGATCAGCTAAAGATTGCAAGCAATGAAACTCTCAATAAGATGCAAGAAAAGCTGGACCAGACACATGAGGATGAATCAGAATTTTTCAGACAACTCCAATATCAGATTGAAGAGAATGATGTGAAGCTGGGAAAGAAATCAAGACAATCAAGAAAATGATCTAAATTTGCTCAGTCTAAAGGAGCACCTTGAAAATGATCTATAAGAAACTTTACAAATCTTTCTTTGTGAGAATTTTCAATAAACTGCAGCACTTGTAAATTTTAATTTACTTTATTTCATTATGTATTTATAGAGTGTTTTGTTATCATCAAGTTTCTCTTAATTTATGGCTACAATTCCAGTAGACATAAATTGGGGGAGATTTTGAGGAATATGTTGTGTACTTGATGATAACTTGAACAAAACACTTACTAGATTTTATTTAAGTGAAGTTGTAGTTTTCAACGGATGATCAATTCAACATCCGTTGAAAGAGTAGCTTATGTAACAATAAGATTAGTAACACATTTTTGCATACTTAAATAATTTAGTAAACTAGATGTTGTAGAATGTTTAAGTCATGTTGACTATTAGATTGATATGCAAGATAGGTTTGTTAATTGTAAATATTAGATACCTTGTAATCTTGTATAAATGAAATGGGTGTATTGACAATCCCTTTTACTGGAGATAGGGTGCATTTGAGGCCATACTAGATCATGGAATTCAAGGATGAAAAATACATCAGAAGATTCTTCAGAGTGGAAGATCAGCTAAAGATTGCAAGCAATGAAACTCTTAATGAGATGAAAGAAAAGCTGGACCAGACACATGAGGATGAATCAGAATTTTTCAGACAACTCCAATATCAGATTGAAGAGAATGATGTGAAGCTGGGAAAGAAATCAAGACAATCAAGGAAATGATCTAAATTTGCTCAGTCTAAAGGAGCACCTTGAAAATGATCTGTAAGACACTCTACAAATCTTTCTTTGTGAGAATTTTCAATAAACTGCAGCACTTGTAAATTTTAATTTACTTTATTTCATTCTGTATTTATAGAGTGTTTTGTTATCATCAAGTTTCTCTTAATTTATGGCTACAATTCCAGTAGACATAAATTGGGGGAGATTTTGAGGAATATGTTGTGTACTTGATGATAACTTGAACAAAACACTTACTAGATTTTATTTAAGTGAAGTTGTAGTTTTCAACGGATGATCAATTCAACATCCGTTGAAAGAGTAGCTTATGTAACAATAAGATTAGTATCACATTTCTGCATACTTAAATAACTTAGTAAACTAGATGTTGTAGAATGTTTAAGTCATGTTGACTATTAGATTGATATGCAAGATAGGTTTGTTAATTGTAAATATTAGATACCTTGTAATCTTGTATAAATGAAATGGGTGTATAGACAATCCTTTTTATTGGAGATAAGGTGCATTTGAGGCCATACTAGATCATGGAATTCAAGGATGAAAAATACATCAAAAGATTCTTCAGATTGGAAGATCAGCTAAAGATTGCAAGCAATGAAACTCTCAATGAGATGAAAGAAAAGCTGGACCAGACACATGAGGATGAATCAGAATTTTTCAGACAACTCCAATATCGGATTGAAGAGAATGATGTGAAGCTGGGAAAGAAATCAAGACAATCAAGGAAATGATCTAAATTTGCTCAGTCTAAAGGAGCACCTTGAAAATGATCTGTAAGACACTCTACAAATCTTTCTTTGTGAGAATTTTCAATAAACCGCAGCACTTGTAAATTTTAATTTACTTTATTTCATTCTGTATTTATAGAGTTTTTTGTTATCATCAAGTTTCTCTTAATTTATGGCTACAATTCCAATAGACATAAATTGGGGGAGATTTTGAGGAATATGTTGTGTACTTGATGATAACTTGAACAAAACACTTACTAGATTTTATTTAAGTGAAGTTGTAGTTTTCAACGGATGATCAATTCAACATCCGTTGAAAGAGTAGCTTATGTAACAATAAGATTAGTATCACATTTCTGCATACTTAAATAACTTAGTAAACTAGATGTTGTAGAATGTTTAAGTCATGTTCACTATTAGATTGATATGCAAGATAGGTTTGTTAATTGTAAATATTAGATACCTTGTAATCTTGTATAAATGAAATGGGTGTATTGACAATCCCTTTTACTGGAGATAGGGTGCATTTGAGGCCATACTAGATCATGGAATTCAAGAATGAAAAATACATCAGAAGATTCTTCAGATTGGAAGATCAGCTAAAGATTGCAAGCAATGAAACTCTCAATAAGATGCAAGAAAAGCTGGACCAGACACATGAGGATGAATCAGAATTTTAAAGACAACTCCAATATCAGATTGAAGAGAATGATGTGAAGCTGGGAAAGAAATAAGACAATCAAGAAAATGATCTAAATTTGCTCAGTCTAATGGAGCACCTTGAAAATGATCTATAAGAAACTTTACAAATCTTTCTTTGTGAGAATTTTCAATAAACTGCAGCACTTGTAAATTTTAATTTACTTTATTTCATTATGTATTTATAGAGTGTTTTGTTATCATCAAGTTTCTCTTAATTTATGGCTACAATTCCAGTAGACATAAATTGGGGGAGATTTTGAGGAATATGTTGTGTACTTGATGATAACTTGAACAAAACACTTACTAGATTTTATTTAAGTGAAGTTGTAGTTTTCAACGGATGATCAATTCAACATCCGTTGAAAGAGTAGCTTATGTAACAATAAGATTAGTATCACATTTCTGCATACTTAAATAACTTAGTAAACTAGATGTTGTAGAATGTTTAAGTCATGTTGACTATTAGATTGATATGCAAGATAGGTTTGTTAATTGTAAATATTAGATACCTTGTAATCTTGTATAAATGAAATGGGTGTATAGACAATCCCTTTTATTGGAGATAGGGTGCATTTGAGGCCATACTAGATCATGGAATTCAAGGATGAAAAATACATCAGAAGATTCTTCAGATTGGAAGATCAGCTAAAGATTGCAAGCAATGAAACTCTCAATGAGATGCAAGAAAAGCTGGACCAGACACATGAGGATGAATCAGAATTTTTCAGACAACTCCAATATCGGATTGAAGAGAATGATGTGAAGCTGGGAAAGAAATCAAGACAATCAAGGAAATGATCTAAATTTGCTCAGTCTAAAGGAGCACCTTGAAAATGATCTGTAAGACACTCTACAAATCTTTCTTTGTGAGAATTTTCAATAAACCGCAGCACTTGTAAATTTTAATTTACTTTATTTCATTCTGTATTTATAGAGTGTTTTGTTATCATCAAGTTTCTCTTAATTTATGGCTACAATTCCAATAGACATAAATTGGGGGAGATTTTGAGGAATATGTTGTGTACTTGATGATAACTTGAACAAAACACTTACTAGATTTTATTTAAGTGAAGTTGTAGTTTTCAACGGATGATCAATTCAACATCCGTTGAAAGAGTAGCTTATGTAACAATAAGATTAGTATCACATTTCTGCATACTTAAATAACTTAGTAAACTAAATGTTGTAGAATGTTTAAGTCATGTTCACTATTAGATTGATATGCAAGATAGGTTTGTTAATTGTAAATATTAGATACCTTGTAATCTTGTATAAATGAAATGGGTGTATTGACAATCCCTTTTACTGGAGATGGGGTGCATTTGAGGCCATACTAGATCATGGAATTCAAGGATGAAAAATACATCAGAAGATTCTTCAGATTGGAAGATCAGCTAAAGATTGCAAGCAATGAAACTCTCAATAAGATGCAAGAAAAGCTGGACCAGACACATGAGGATGAATCAGAATTTTTCAGACAACTCCAATATCAGATTGAAGAGAATGATGTGAAGCTGGGAAAGAAATCAAGACAATCAAGAAAATGATCTAAATTTGCTCAGTCTAAAGGAGCACCTTGAAAATGATCTATAAGAAACTTTACAAATCTTTCTTTGTGAGAATTTTCAATAAACTGCAGCACTTGTAAATTTTAATTTACTTTATTTCATTATGTATTTATAGAGTGTTTTGTTATCATCAAGTTTCTCTTAATTTATGGCTACAATTCCAGTAGACATAAATTGGGGGAGATTTTGAGGAATATGTTGTGTACTTGATGATAACTTGAACAAAACACTTACTAGATTTTATTTAAGTGAAGTTGTAGTTTTCAACGGATGATCAATTCAACATCCGTTGAAAGAGTAGCTTATGTAACAATAAGATTAGTATCACATTTTTGCATACTTAAATAACTTAGTAAACTAGATGTTGTAGAATGTTTAAGTCATGTTGACTATTAGATTGATATGCAAGATAGGTTTGTTAATTGTAAATATTAGATACCTTGTAATCTTGTATAAATGAAATGGGTGTATAGACAATCCCTTTTATTGGAGATAGGGTGCATTTGAGGCCATACTAGATCATGGAATTCAAGGATGAAAAATACATCAGAAGATTCTTCAGATGGGAAGATCAGCTAAAGATTGCAAGCAATGAAACTCTCAATGAGATGCAAGAAAAGCTGGACCAGACACATGAGGGTGAATCAGAATTTTTCAGACAACTCCAATATCGGATTGAAGAGAATGATGTGAAGCTGGGAAAGAAATCAAGACAATCAAGGAAATGATCTAAATTTGCTCAGTCTTAAGGAGCACCTTGAAAATGATCTGTAAGACACTCTACAAATCTTTCTTTGTGAGAATTTTCAATAAACCGCAGCACTTGTAAATTTTAATTTACTTTATTTCATTCTGTATTTATAGAGTGTTTTCTTATCATCAAGTTTCTCTTAATTTATGGCTACAATTCCAGTAGACATAAATTGGGGGAGATTTTGAGGAATATGTTGTGTACTTGATGATAACTTGAACAAAACACTTACTAGATTTTATTTAAGTGAAGTTGTAGTTTTCAACGGATGATCAATTCAACATCCGTTGAAAGAGTAGCTTATGTAACAATAAGATTAGTATCACATTTCTGCATACTTAAATAACTTAGTAAACTAGATGTTGTAGAATGTTTAAGTCATGTTCACTATTAGATTGATATGCAAGATAGGTTTGTTAATTGTAAATATTAGATACCTTGTAATCTTGTATAAATGAAATGGGTGTATTGACAATCCCTTTTACTGGAGATGGGGTGCATTTGAGGCCATACTAGATCATGGAATTCAAGGATGAAAAATACATCAGAAGATTCTTCAGATTGGAAGATCAGCTAAAGATTGCAAGCAATGAAACTCTCAATAAGATGCAAGAAAACCTGGACCAGACACATGAGGATGAATCAGAATTTTTCAGACAACTCCAATATCAGATTGAAGAGAATGATGTGAAGCTGGGAAAGAAATCAAGACAATCAAGAAAATGATCTAAATTTGCCTAGTCTAAAGGAGCACCTTGAAAATGATCTGTAAAACACTCTACAAATCTTTCTTTGTGAGAATTTTCAATAAACTGCAGCACTTGTAAATTTTAATTTACTTTATTTCATTCTGTATTTATAGAGTGTTTTGTTATCATCAAGTTTCTCTTAATTTATGGCTACAATTCCAGGAGACATAAATTGGGGGAGATTTTGAGGAATATGTTGTGTACTTGATGATAATTTGAACAAAACACTTACTAGATTTTATTTAAGTGAAGTTGTAGTTTTCAACGGATGATCAATTCAACATCCGTTGAAAGAGTAGCTTATGTAACAATAAGATTGGTATCACATTTCTGCATACTTAAATAACTTAGTAAACTAGATTTTGTAGAATGTTTAAGTCATGTTGACTATTAGATTGATATGCAAGATAGGTTTGTTAATTGTAAATATTAGATACCTTGTAATCTTGTATAAATGAAATGGGTGTATTGACAATCCCTTTTACTGGAGATAGGGTGCATTTGAGGCCATACTAGATCATGGAATTCAAGGATGAAAAATACATCAGAAGATTCTTCAGATTGGAAGATCAGCTAAAGATTGCAAGCAATGAAACTCTCAATGAGATGCAAGAAAAGCTGGACCAGACACATGAGGATGAATCGGAATTTTTCAGACAACTCCAATATCAGATTGAAGAGAATGATGTGAAGCTGGGAAAGAAATCAAGACAATCAAGGAAATGATCTAAATTTACTCAGTCTAAAGGAGCACCTTGAAAATGATCTGTAAGACACTCTACAAATCTTTCTTTGTGTGAATTTTCAATAAACTGCAGCACTTGTAAATTTTAATTTACTTTATTTCATTCTGTATTTATAGAGTGTTTTGTTATCATCAAGTTTCTCTTAATTTATGGCTACAATTCCAGTAGACATAAATTGGGGGAGATTTTGAGGAATATGTTGTGTACTTGATGATAACTTGAACAAAACACTTACTAGATTTTATTTAAGTGAAGTTGTAGTTTTCAAAGGATGATCAATTCAACATCCGTTGAAAGAGTAGCTTATGTAACAATAAGATTGGTATCACATTTCTGCATACTTAAATAACTTAGTAAACTAGATGTTGTAGAATGTTTAAGTCATATTGACTATTAGATTGATATGCAAGATAGGTTTGTTAATTGTAAATATTAGATACCTTGTAATCTTGTATAAATGAAATGGGTCAAATGCCAGGAAGACAGTCTCAACAGATGATTCACAAAGTTTCAACGGATGATCAACTTAAGTCTCGACGGATGATCAATCTGAGTTTCAATGGATGATCAATATGAGTTTCAACGGATGATCAAATTCAAAAGAACAGTGATAGTGACTCGACAGTCACATGCGTTGGTTGTATGCAAATGGAATGTGGCAGCCTAATCAGGTTTTAGAGAACAAAGAAGCATTTCCGTTTCCATGCTAAGTTGAAGATATTCAAAGATGCTGGAAAGAGAAGTGAAGAAGCATTAAGTTAGACTAGAAATAATTTTTCTTATTTGTTTGTCTTCTTATCATGTAACTTGTTGATTTATAAATCAAGTGTAGCAAGTTGAATAGTATCCAAGTTGGCAAGCAATTTACCTAGGAAAATGATAAGGCGGAATTTGTAAAGAATTTCTATGGATTTTGTAGATTCAACTTGTAAGCAGTTGTGTACAATTCCGTAACACATAGTTCTCTATTAAATATATATATGTGGTGGAAAAGTTCAATCCATCAGAAAGTTTTTAAGTACTTGTATTTAAATACTTTGTGTTTTGATTTCTATACTTCTTTTATTCCGCACCATTGCAATATCAAACACAGCTATATATATTTATTGAAGAACTATTTTTAAAAATTGAAAAGAAGCCAGAATTACATTCAACCCCCCCCCCCCCTTCTGTAATTCTTGTTTAGATTGTTTGGGAATAACATCATCCATGTCATCTTTTGTATTGATTTGTGTTTTTGACAACATGGTGTCATCATTCCTCATATATCTACCCAATAGTTTCAAATTCTCTTTATCTCTTGTATTAATTCTGAGAGCCTTGAGAAGTTCATCAAATTCTTTGTCCAGGCAAGGTCCTTCAGCTACTTTCAATAGTCTTTCCATCCCAACATCTTCATTCTTTTGAATTTGAATTGTGACTTGGCTTGAAGATTGTAATTTTAGCTGTGACTCCATCTCCCCATTAGGCTTGGTAGCAGGCATATAGATTGAAGGTAGAGGGAATGTAGTTCTAACAGTTTGAGGTGATTCTGGTAGAGGAATTTTTAAAGCCCCCATAATAGCCCCCAGAGAAACTGAATTCTGCATTTGTAAATGTTTGTGGGAGTCTACAAGGAATGTATGTCTTGTTGCTGAATTTGAACCAATGAGGTCGATTGAGACACTTGAAACGATAGAGAGATATTGGATGCACTACGCCATAGATGGCTTTTAGCAACACCAAAACTGTGTTATTATAGACCCCTAAAAATGTTGACATAGGCAAAAAGAGGTCTATTGCAACACTTTTTCGGTGTTGGGTCTAAGACTGTCACTATAGGTATCTTACCTCACATCAGTCTCAATCTATGGTAACACAATAAAATATGTTGCTATAAATATCAATTGAACAGGGTTTTTAGAGTATAACACCACAGATTTTGTTTTGTAATAGGTATGCTAACTGACAAAAAATAGGCCCCACATATGGGCCGAGTAGTTTTTAAAATATTCATTTTTAAAAGTTTTTTGTTTATTTTTCTTTAAATTTTTATAAATATAATATTAATTAGACAAATATTTATATCCAAAATATAAAACTCAAACTAAATTAATAAATATAAAACTCATGAACCATTACAAAGAGTTGAACCAAATTCTATAAAAATTACATTCTACTATTAAGAACTATAAACAAGTTCTATAAAAGTACGCGTTCACGTACATATCAAAAACTAAGGAAAAAAATAAATCTATTAAATCCTAGAAGGTGGGATAATATTTTTTTTCAACTACTTTGCCATGTCTTTCTCTGTTGCTATCCACTCCAATGTGGTGACCGAATAATTCAGGTCGTTTAGCACTATTTCTTGACTTCATATAAGCTGCAGCTGTACTGCCAGCAACTATATAGACAAAAAAAGTAAATTAGACACTGCGCAAAAAAAAGATCTGAATTTACAAGATTCCATCATTCATGTGATCACAAAAAATTAAAAAGAAAATCTATCCCGAAAGATTATGATAAAGATATGCAGATCTGACAACCTGGTAAATACCAAAAATATACAAATGTTTCTAGAAACTAATGAAGTTGGTATGTCCCAACATTCTTTGATAAGCATAAGCAAAAAAACAAGTACGCAAAAGCAATAAAGAAAGATAAAGAGATCAGTATATATATTAAATTATTCCACATCAAAATGAAACTTTACCAAATGTGATGGAACAAAGTGACACTGGGGAGAAAGAGAAGCCACTACAAGTATCACAGCTAGAACAAATATCAGAATCAGAAAAGTCATATCCAAAACAACAAAATGATACTGAAGGAAACAACATCAGAAAAAATAATGTCAGATGAAACAGAACAAAGTGAAACAGACGAGAAAAGAAAGTCGTTCACTTGGGCAGATAATTACCGGCCCTATACTTTGACAGATTTCCTATGCAACCGAGAAACAGCCTTGGTGCTGAAGTCTGCAGTAAGATAACCCCCTTTGTAACTTTTGATGTTTCTCCTGATTTATAAGAAGACCTGCATATAAATAGTTATACTAACCTTGAAGGCAAATTCAGAACAATGTTGTCACTTCATATTTGAAGGAAAACCAGGGGTGGGAAAGCGAACCATGATATGGGATTTGCTTCGCGAAGCCTTTGGAGCTGACAAAGTACAGGTAAAAAGATGCATAGGTTAGCTATATTGAGTTGGACCCCAAATAATATTATTGAATACATGTAATTTGCAGGAGAATTTCGTCTGAAACTAATACTCTTTTATTACAAAAGTCTAATCAAAATTCTTGTTTATGTAAACTCAATATTCCTGTAGGCTATGTTAGTAGGTTAAAGGTGGACACATCTAGTTTCAATAGAATCATTCATTCCCCGTTATAGCCACAACTTGATATCCCTCGCCAATAGCCTTCCAGCAAAGGAAAGCAGTAATTGTACATCTACAAAGTATCGGCAATACTAGTGAACCACCTTAAAAAACCTGTACTACAGTTGCCACACTCTTCTGCTTACAGAAAGTAACTAACAGCAATATGCAAGGTAACCATAATCTTATGCTGAAAAAAAGACGCTAACATCAAAAATGCAAAGTCATCTGCAATATATGTGCTATGTCGTTAACAAATTTGGAAGATTGTTTAACTAAGTAAAAACGGAAACCAGGAGCCTTACCTCAATTCAACTATCATGCAGTATTAGACTTGCTAATAACAAATGCTTGAATAAGACTCTGTGCGGCATGTGTCTGTTCAGGAGTACCGGATATTATTATTGCAGTTTCTGTTGCTCCGGGTTTTGGATCATTGATTGTGATTTTGGCATCGGATATCTGAAACAATATTAGTTTCATCAGAATTATAGTTCTCTTATATTCAACATATTTATAGTAATAATCCTGTGTTATTTGACTTGGAGCAAAGTAGAGTACAAATATATAGGACGTCCAGCAGGTCATAAAAATAGTGAATTAGTCTATTTGGTCGTCATTATGATTTAAATTACAGTAAGCTATAGATTGTCTGGAAAATTAGAATGTAAATATATACGACGTCCAGCTTGTCATAAATGTATGCTGAAGAAAGAAAAAACAATCACGAACATATCATGGAGTTGATCAGGAAAGATATGAATGTAGGTGTGTTCTTCGATAAGTTAGATAAGGGGAAAAAATTAAGATTGCTAATACGAAAACATTATTCTGCACATTCCTTTCCAGCAGAAGTGTAATTTTCATAGAAACTTCGACCATGAGATATACCTCCCGGATTTGCTTCAAACATCCACCATCATCACCATAAATTGCAGGAACAGCTGAACGAGGTACAACTACTTCTACAAACTTGACATGGTACTAATAATCAATAAAATATTATTGAGCTCATGCTCTTGTCTGTAATTAAGTTGGCCGCAAAACTTGACATGGTACTAATTTCAATTTTATTACAAACATTACTAAATATGGTATTGTTTAACTGTGGAGAGCGTTATTGATGGTATTTAATTTTCAAAAAGAATTTAGTGATATAGACCTGAAGCAACTCAACCTCTAGTAAATCTTATAAAACAACTACTGATGGTTGAATTTTAGTAACCTTATCCCGAATCAAATATACAACCTAAAAATCTAGCCCTGTTGTTTACCATTCCCTTGTTTTGCCTACGACAGCTAGCTGTGAGCAAACATATTTACTGTTACATAAAATACAGAGGATAATACTCTTAACTCACAAGTACAAAGTCCACTTTACAAAACAGAATTACTTGGTATACGAGCATAAGAATGTTTGTCACTAATAATCCTATATCGTGCATGTATATTTCGCGGTGAAATTGCTTCAGCGCTGACAAAGGTACATTTTGATGCAGGGGGAAGCTGTTAAAAGTATCTAGGTTTTAAAAAAAAAATAACACAGAGGAACAGGAATTTCTTAAATTGTATTTCTTACATCCTTATCAAAGTAAAATCTGCAGGCAGTATGGATTAATTTGGAAAAAAATAGTCTGCGAAGACTTAAAAAAAAATCCACCAGTTCAGCAAATAGATCATCTTCTGCATCTTTGTACAATTTGATCATTATTGCATATAACAATTACAAATGCAACAAATACAAATTTGAAACTAATTAAACCAAATTTACATAAATTGAGTATATTAACACAAAAAATGCACCGAGAATATGTTAGCGTTGGATGAGAAGAGTACCGTCACTGGCGCGAGCATCGAGAAATGTGCCAGAATGCAAGGAGGAGAGAGATGACTTATTGTCCACTATTAATTCAACGACACCTCTCGCAATATTAGAAGAGCAAAGCACCACCGCGAACGACGGAGGTCGGTGCCGGAAAGCCGATCGGAGGGAGTAAAAGCAAGTCGCCGGAGGTGGAAGATATGATAACAAAGTTAATATAGGAGAGAGAAGCCATGGAGAGAGGGAGAGAGAGAGCGCGCTTAATTAGTAAGGGGATAGAGAGAGAGAGAAAGAGAGAGATTTCGTACCTCTATTCTGAAAGGGGACAGAAAGATGTTAGAGCACAAAACCATGATTCATAGACTTTCTTTCCCAAACCCGCAGCTGCAATTGAAACCCTAAATTTATTGCCCCTTTGATTTGCCTAAAATTTTAAAGTCCAGCTCTGTTTCAACTTTAGCCGCCCCACCATGAAACTTTGAGGCGATATCCAAAATAAATATTAGCTTCCATTCTATTTCTTTTCATTATTTAATTCTTTCTTTTTCGAATTTTATAAATATTCTTATACTTTTATAGCATTATATTCATTACTGTTATTATTAATTTAATAAATTTTTAATTAGTCAAAGCAGTTACAAACTTTAATTTCTATAAAAAAATGTTTTAGTGATTTTAAAAATTAATAGTTTTATATAATTAATTATTTAAATCAATTCATTTATTATAAATTTTATGAAAATATTTCGAAAATCATAAAAAATGAATAATTTATTAATGTTTAATTCATTTGAATTAAAATAAATAAATAAGAAAATAACCTTGGTTTCTGCACTGAAATGGCACGTTTGATTCAGAGTTCGATAACGCTTTCGTTTTTGGATTTGATTCTCAAGAACACAATGATTTTACGGATTTTTCTCTGTAAATTCTATATTTTTACTGTTCGATTATGATTATACGAATAAAATGAAATAAGTAAAAGGCTATATATATTTATAGATATTAATACCTGTTGGATCGTATTGGATCGAAAAATAAGTTACTTATCCGTTAAGTAACTCCAAAAATGATCCGATTTGATATTTGTATTGGATAATTATCAAAACTGGCTTCTTCTAAAACACTTTATACAAAAATAATGTAATAATATCCCGCCTCTCGAGAATACGGGTTTTATTGATTTATCAAAACAATTATCGTATCAAAAATTTTACGATGGGACTCGTATGGGTCAAACCGTACTCCGGATTGAAAAAGTCAAAATACGGAAAATGTTCAGAATAATCAGATTAGGTTAGGAATGAGTTTTTCGAAGAGTTTCGGGTTGTAAAAACGTATAAAATGGTTGAAGTTGGACGATTCCCGGTTTTATAAAATAATTTTGTAATTATTCAGAAAATAATTATTAAATCTATACATCATTTATAAATCATATAACAATCCAAAAATTACCAGAAAATATCACAATCTGGGCATAATAAAATTAACATACTCCCATTTTATCACATATAAACATCTAAATATCAATACCAATCATCAGATAATTCACCAAAATTCACATAATAATCACATAATAATTATTTACTAATAAAAATAATTACACGCTATATCCCGGATATTACATCGTTCCCCCATTAAAAGGATTATGTCCTCAGAATCTCCTAAGTAAACAAATGAGGGTACTTTTCTCGCATATCACTTTCTAGTTCCAGGTTGACTCTTCAATCTTTAGGTTCCTCCACAGTACTCTTACTAAATTTACAACTTTATTCCACAATATCTTTTCTCTCTTTTCTAGAATCTCTATTGGATTCTCTACATAAGATAAATCTTCCTGAAGTTCTATCGGCTCATATTCGATCACATGCCTAGAGTCTGGATTATACTTCTTAAGCATCGATACGTGAAATACATTATGAATGTGCTCCATGTGCGGGGGTAACGCCAATTTATATGCTACCTTGACGACACGTTTCAAAATTTCAAAAGGTCCAACATATCTAGGACTCAGCTTTCCTTTCTTTCCAAATCTAGTCAATCCTTTCCAGTGTGACACATTCAGTAACACTAGATCTCCTTCTTTGAATTCCATATCCTTTCTGGATTGATCTGTATACTTCCTTTGACGATTTTGTGCTGCAATAAACCTTTTCGGGATGACTTCCACAACTTCTTTTGTCTGCTGCACCAATTCGGGTCTAAGTATCTTACGTTCTCCGACTTCGTCCCAATACACCGGTGATCGATATTTGCGTCCATAAAGAGCTTCATAGGGAGGCATTCCAATACTGGAATGATAACTATTATTCTAAGCAAATTCCACTAAGGGTAAATGCTCATCCCAACTTCCTTTGAAATCAATGGCACAAACACGTAACATATTTTCAATCATCTAGATTGTTCTCTCGCTTTGGCCGTCAGTTTGTGGATGATAAGTTGTACTCATATTTAATTTAGTTCCCAAGCATTCTTGAAAACTTCTACAAAATCTTGAATTGAATCGTGGATCTCGATCAGATACAACAGACACAAGGACTCCATGACGGACTACTATTTCCTTTAAATACATGTGAACCAACTTGTCCAACGAGAATCTTTCATTAATAGGCAAGAAGTGAGCTGATTTGGTTAGTTTGTCCACTGTAACCCAAATAACATCGTGGTTCTCTTTCTTCCTTGGTAAGCCGATTCTAAAATCCATAGCAATGTGCTCCCATTTCCACTCTGGAATCTCTAACGGTTGTATTAATCCACTTGGTCTCTTGTGCTCCACCTTAACTCTTTGACACGTGTAACATTTGCTAACCCATTCCATAATTTCTCTTTTCATATCCGGCCACCAATAATTCTTTTTTAAATCTCTGTACATCTTGGTACTTTCTGGATGGATGGAATACCTTAAGTTGTGAGCTTCCTGTAGAATTTCATTCTTCAATTCTGCCACTGGTGGAATCCAAATTCTGGAAGAAAATCTTAGAATGCCTTGATCGTCTTTCTGAGTGCATAACTCTTCTCCGACCAAATGATTGATATCTTGATCCATTATTTCCTCTTGACATTTCTTTGTCTTCTCTAGCAATTCTGGCTGAAATGTCATACTATACATCTTTGCTTCATTAGGCTTACAAATTTTTACTTCCAATTCCAACTTTTGAAATTCCTTGTATAGTTCATCGGGTACTGTTAGCACATTCAATCTTTCCTTTCTTCTTAATGCATCTGATACTACGTTTGCTTTACCTGGGTGATAGTTAATCGTGCAATCATAGTCCTTGATCAACTCCAACCATCTTCGCTGTCTCATATTAAGTTCCTTTTGGGTGAATATGTATTTTAAACTTTTATGATCCGTATAAATCTCTCATCTTTCTCCGTCTAGATAATGTCTCCAAATCTTCAAGGCGAATTCTATTGCTGCTAGTTCTAAGTCATGAGTAGGATACTTCTGCTCATGAGGTTTCAGTTGTCTAGATGCATATGCAATAACTTTATCATGCTGCATCAAAACAAAACCTAATCCATGTGAAGCATCACTATAGATTAAAAAATTTCCTTGATCATCTGGAAGTGACAAAACAGGTGTCGTGATTAATCTCTTCTTCAATTCCTGGAAACTTTCTTCACATTTCTCGTTCCATATAAACTTCTCATTCTTCCTGGTAAGCTTCATCAAAGGTGTCACAATCTTCGAGAAATCTTGAATAAATCGTCGATAATATCCTTCCAATCCTAGGATACTGCTTACTTCTGTTTGTGTTTTTGGCCTTTCCCAATTCATAAGAGCTTCAATCTTCGCCGGGACCATTTTAATTCCTTCATTACATACTACGTGTCCTAAGAATTGAACTTCTTGTAACCAAAATTCGCACTTTGAAAACTTGGCATACAATTTCTTCTTTCTTAAAATTTCTAAATATATCCTTAGATGCTCCGCATGATCTTCCGTTGACTTTAAGTAGATCAAAATATCATCAATAAACACAGTGACAAACTTGTCCAAATATTCCTTAAAAATTATGTTCATCAAGTCCATAAATGCTGTTGGGGCATTGGTCAATCCAAAAGACATCACTAAGAATTCATAATGACCATACCTTGTTCTAAAAGCTACCTTTGATATATCTCCGGGCTTAATCTTCAACTGGTGATATCTAGATCTCAAATCAATCTTAGAGAAATATTTGTCTCCTTTCAGCTGATCAAATAAATCGTCAATTCGAGGTTGTGGATACTTATTCTTGATTGTAAGCTTATTGAGTTTTCGGTAGTCGATGCATAACCTCATGCTTCTGTCTTTCTTCTTAACAAATAGTACCAGTGCACCCCATGGGGATACACTGGGTCGAATCACTCCTTTTTTAACAACTCTTGTAATTGTTTTGCTAACTCCTTCATTTCAACTGGTGCCATTCTGTACGGGGCCTTAGATATTGGTTCTGTTCTAGGTGTTAAGTCGATCGCAAACTCAATTTCTCTATCTGGAGGTAGTCCTGATAATTCGTCTGGAAACACGTCTGAAAATTCATTTACCACAGGAATGTCTTCTAGTTTTGTTGGCTCCTGACTTCTGTCTATCACATAAGCAATGAAATGTCCGTATCCTTGTCGTAGTAACTTCTTAGCTTGGATTATGGTTAAGAACTTCTTTGTTTACTTCTGACCATTAAACGTCACCATTTCTCGCTTGGCATCTTCAAAATTGCTTAGATACTCAGTCCATTACTAATATAACGTCAAACTCTCCTAACTTAAATGGTATCAAGTCAGCACTAAACTTAGTGCCAGAAATCTCAATCTCACAGTCCTTACATACTTGGTTCACAGATACACGCTCCTTATTTGCTAATTCTACCATCATAATCTCACTTAACAATTCAACTGGAAAATTCAACTTATCAATAAAATCTTGAGAAATAAATGATCGAGTTGCTCCCGAATCCACTAGCACTTTAGCACATAAATAATTCACATTAAGCGTACCTGCCACAACATTAGTGTCCATGATAGCATCTTTCACAGACATGTCATAAACTCTAGCTCTGGAAGGTTCATTCATGTTCGAGTAACTCTCATGATTCTCATCGTATTATTGACTGGAACTGGTGTCTTGCAATCCCTTGCGATATGTCATGGCTTTCCGCACTCGAAACATGTAAACCCAATTGCTGGAACTTTGCCCGCCTGAAACCTGGTAGGCTGATCCTTGTTGGTTGGCTCTCTGGCTGGTTGATTATGTCACTCCCTTGAATAGTGCTCCCTCTGGTTGCTTATGTAACATACCACATTCAGCTTGTTGCAAACTCCTCCATGCTTCTTTCCACATACTTGGAAGTTAGGTAAAGCTGGCCTCTGCTGGGTTGGCTGATTCCCAGTGGCTGGATGGTTACCTTGTCCTCCATTTCCTGCATTTTGTATGCTAAAATACCTTCCGGGCTGGAACTTGCCTTTATTCTGATTAAAATTTGGAAACTTCCCTGCTTGAGACTGTCCTTCATTTCCTTCAAACTGCCTCTTCTTACTCTCCTTCTCCTTCTGTGACATTTCACTTTACATCTCCGCAAGCATAGCCTTCTACACAATTCCCGCATACGTGTCCAGTTCAAATATAGCCACTTTCCCTCGGATCCATGGTTTAAGACCTTGCTGGAACCTCTTAGCTTTCTTCCTATTAGTGTCCACATATGATGGCACAAACCTAGACAACTCCTCAAACTTACTTTCATAATCTGTCACTGACATATTTCCCTGCTTTAGCTCCAGAAATTTTAATTCCATTTAATCCTGAACTGTTTGGTCACACAACATCATAGAAGGGGGTTGAATATAGTGTTTATACAATCAAATCGATTTCGAACACAAGTATGTAACAGTAATCAAGTATATTCAATATAATAAACTATGTTACAATAGAACAGTTGTTCTCTCTCAGTAATGAATAATATCACTAAGAGCTGCCAGGTTACAATATTTAATCTTTCTCGTGAATGATAACACATATTGTGTAAACCCTAAGTTGTGTTTATATAGTACACAGTTACAAGATATCTTCTAATTGATATGGAATATAATTTTGTCTCCTAAAATATATCAATCAGATATCTTCTACAAGTCTTCTAGTATTCTAACTCTTCATGCATATCTTCTATTGTTTTAGTCACGATCTTTTCCTGTAAATCAGCTGCTTTCCTTATCTGAAGTATCCGCACTTAAGTCCTGATATAAATCCTGACGACCTTAAGTTCTGATATAAGTTCTGACTTCAGTAAGTTCTGATTTCCAGTAAGTCCTGATACTAAGTTCTGAAAACTTGTACCACCCCCAAATCTGGGGTCGGGGATTCGGGTTGTCACGAGTTCCATTTCCCTTATCAATACTTAATCTTAACAGTCAACCAACTATTGCGTACTGTGACCCCACAATATACACACACACCACAAGTTATAGTCTCAGAGATGAATACCAAAAATAACACAAGTCATTTTATTCCACAATTATAAGTCATTATACCTCAAAAGGGTTTCTGAATAATTTACATATTCCTTGCCATTATTACAATTCATAATATACATAAGTCTGGTTCTTCAATAGTTGAAAACCTAGCCTATTGGTAGTTCCTACCTCAGCTACGGCGGCATCAACGCCTACACGAAACTGCGAAACGTTTCCTATCCGCTCGCGAATTGGGAGCTTGATCCTGTTCATCTTGTCTAGCTGTTGTTGTGTGATGAAAGAAGAAAGCAAGGGTGAGCAACAAGCCCACCAAAATAATATGTATAATGATTAACAATATATGAGCATTCTCATAGCACTCATGAAAGTCTTGGTCAAGAAGAATTGAACCAAGTTTGACCTCTTAATGCGACCAAGTTGCATTAATATTTAGTATATATGTATATAAACTTTTCAAAATCTTTGAAATCCTCGGCCATGCATAATATACACAGAGTTCCAATTTATAACTGTATAAAAATATCGTTGCAAGGTGATCTCATATATCTAACCTTGTCTCAACGTTTTTCTGAAAATCTTTGTCATGCATAAGATAATCATTTACTAGATATAAGTTTAAAAGATGAAGTTACAAGATACTTCCATATACTTATATCTTTTCCGAATACTACTTGAACTACCACCGTTCAATGTATAAATAGTTCATCCCATAGATTAAGCTACGAGACAAAACTTGTATAGAATCAATCTTTAAAATATCATCAAAATAAAATGAAGTTACGAGATACTTCATTTGATGCAAACATCATTTTGAAAGCTTGACCCTGCCAACACTCAACAATCCCAACCGTAGCCTTCCTATCGAAGTGCTCTGGGTAGTGTTGCAGAAATATCCAATTGGATGATGAACTCATTACGGGAGTTTTGTCCCGCCAGGAAGACCACTTACGATGATCAGTCGTAGTAGTACAACCCCACCATTTTCTACATGTAGAGGAGAACCTGTCGGATTTACTTGTCAACCGAACACTGGACTCCTAAGGAATGTACCGTCTTAGCAGAACTTCCAGGCCATTTGGGCCAATATAATAAGGCTGGGCCGGCGCCACTCGACCACTTACGCCACTCCTAGTTCAGATGAAATCCATGACTCTGAAACGTAAAGCTCGTCCTCACCTTCCCCAAGTAGAACTTGTTGATACGACTCCACCAATAAGTCGTATCTAGTTGGAAAGGAAAACTCACCGATATTTCCCAGGCGATGCCTGTTAATGGATTAACTTGTTCCAAGAATTTTACTTCCCGAGTATTGGGTAAGTAATCAAAAACTCTTTTATCAAGACAGCAACCTTGTTGCGAATATAAAACACACCACAGAGCCGGATCCCTCAGGTTTTGAGCGAGTATTTAAATCCCCTTCGAAAGGAGGATCTTAAATATAAAATGAGTTTTGGGATCCGCTCTAACTTTTAAAATCATTTTGAAGACTCACAAAACATTTTTAAGAATGTTTGGAGTAATGCTGATTTAATAAGATAAATCAGTCCCAATATATTAGAAAATATCTGAATATTATTATTTAAATAATATTCCCATAAAGAATAATCTTTATAAAAATAATTGAAGTAGAATTTGTAAAACTTATACTTGCAATGATTATTAAATAACCAAAGATATACTTATACGAAAGTACTATCTTTATTTGAATAATCAAAAGTAAGTTTGATTATCGACACATTATTCTTTAATAAAATTAAGAATAATAATTAGTAAATAATCGGAGTCATAAGTCCTTGAATGAATATTCAAAATAATATTCAATAATAAAATCAACGGAGTCATAAGCCCCTCGAATGAATATTCAAAATAATATTCATTAATAAAATAAGGTTATCGAATAAACCTTATTTGATTCATAGTTTTAAAAACTATTCATATATATATATATATAAATATATATATATATATTATACTCGGGAGCATCGACTCCCGGTTTTAGAAAAAAGTTCACCTTTGGGTCCCCTATACTAAGGGTATATGCAAATACCTCTTATCTGTAGCATAGGTATTATCAACTGAATCAACAGATATATGTCAAGATTACGAAACAGACATGCATATATATACCATATCAGCATGATTCAATATATCGCAAAATTTGCTAATTAACCAACATGCATCTATCACAAGATAATGCATATACATATATACATCACAACAACAGTATAACGGGTAGAAAACTTGCCTGAGTGCTCCCGGATAGACTTAAGCTTAGAGTGGGTCCGATAACCTATGAACAACAACATAAGTTGGAATTAAACCCCGGTCGCTTAAGAAACTAGACTTTAACCATTTAGAGTCCTAACGTTCGCTTTCGCGCTTAACGATTTACTTAAGTCGCTCGAGTACCCTCGGCTCCATCATTTTTAATAAATTAACCATTAAGGGTTTTATGGCGATTCTTTCGCTAGTACCTTACCAACTGCCTAACCCACTTTACATAATAGTTTCTTACCCCAATTAGTCATTTAAGGTCCTTAACCAAGGTTTCAAAGTAAGGCGAGGGGTAATGGTTCGTTCGTGAAACGCCGTTACTTAAAATGGTCGTTTCTCCTAAACCGTATATCGGATTCAAACGAACTACATATCAAAATGAAGCTCGTAACGTGAACTATCTAATCATGGTAATGGTCAAACCTAGCAGTGAGTTCACGGGTCCTAATGTTAAGAACAAAAACAGTCTAAAGTAAATCGGACATTACGACGGCTATGTTTACGCGATTACCCAAATTTAAAACACTCCAATTCAACCCACAATCAATCCACAAGCACAACCCAATCAAAAATCCATCCATACTACATCATAACAGCCCCAACAACTCAACATTAACAATTTATACTTATTCCCCACATGAACTAAAAGCTTTACTTAAGTTCTTTAACTAATCAACAAGATTTACAACTCCAAACACATCACAAAACCAACCAATCTCTAAATACACAATAACCATGCCTCTCATGAACCATACCAAACATGCTAACTCTAATTTATACAAAAGTAGGGCTAGGGTATGAGATTATACCTTTCTTGGTGAGTAAAAGTACTAGGGAGCTTGGAATCACCCTTGAAAATCCTTACCAAAGCTATATCTAAACAAAAACACAAGATCAAAATTTCAAGTTCTTGAAAAACACTATTCACCAAGAACTTTGATGAATTGATTAGCTATGATAATCATGGAATCTTGAGCTTAAACTTATGGCTCATCTAAGTTATGAATTATAGAAGCTAAAGAAACAAACCTCTTGAATTATGAAGGTGTGTAGCTTAAGTTTTGAAAAATTTCCCTTGCTTTTCCATGGAAAAGCCGAGAGCTTGATGAAGAAATGGAGTGTTTTGTGTTTTTTTTGTGATTTGTTTTGATTTGCCTTGGTTGGTTGACTTTTGTTTTGCTTTAATCATTTTTAACCATGAAAAAAAATTGTGTGGTTATAAATCAACCACACCTCCTTCCCTTATGTCATGCTTATGTCACCTTTCCTATGTCATCTTGTTGGTTTGATGACATCATCATCCCTAACCTCCTTGATTAACTCTTAATTGCTTGCCTAATAACCGCTGATCTGTTATACGGTTCGCTTAACTTTCGTTCTCGTTTATCGTTTGAGGGATCATACCCGGGATTTTATTACTTGGGTTCCCTTAACCTTTCTCAATATATTATATTCCTTTTATGATCCTCTCTTATAATCCTTGAATTTAAATCCTTTCAATCATGTTACCTTATACTCAATTCTTTCGGTATCTGGTGGATTCTCGGGAAAAATCAAAAGGTTCAAATTTGGGTTCTGAAGATCTTTACATACACTTATATACCACATAGAGTACTAATAATATCCCAGAAGATCAATAAAAGAACCCCTACATAGTGTGGCATGAAAAGTTTTCTTATTCAGCATAACACTATTCATAAGGGTTTCAAAAATTCCAAAAATTGGGGTTATTACAAAACTAAACACAACAGATTAGACATGACATCTCAAATATATCTAACAAACTGAAGGAAATACTTCTCTAAAAACAACTCCTTAAATCTATCCCACACAACATCATTTGTACCTTCCAATGTCTTAACAGTTTCCCACCAGTAGGTGGCTTTATTCTTCAAGTAGTAACTTGCAAACTCAGATTTTTGTTCCTCTCTCACCTTGACTAAGGAAAATGCCTTCTCAATTTCCTTCAACCAAACTCTTGCCTCAATCGGATCTACAGAACATTTAAATTCTGGTGGATTCACCGCCTGAAAAGTCTTAAAGGTTACCTGAGGATTAGTCTGCCTCTGTTGTTGTTGAGTCAGTGGACTGTTTGTTGGGCCAAGATCTGGAAAAGTCTGGGCTACAGTTGGGTCTATGGGACCTAGATTTGCATTCTGGTTATTATTGTCTTAGGTTTTGTTGTTGGTTTCTTCATTTTGGTTGGTGGGATGGGTATTTCTTCTAGGAGGTATTTTCTGTAAAGAATCAAACTACTTATTTAGCCTTTAAATTAAAATCCTTTTTATGAAAAGTTTTCTTGTAAAACAGAAATATCTCTTTTTGAAAACATTTTCAATAGTTGAACTAAGTAAATTGCATGCTTCTTTACGGAATGTAAATAGTTAGGGGAAAAAGGGTACATGTTATCACAAGAGTTTATAGCCGGTGCAGTAAGATAAAACAGGTATAGTAAAGTAAATGACAATGCTGGAAAAGGAAAGGTACTGATATATATATATATATATATATATATATATATATATCGAAGTTTGGTAGTACAAGCGTGAAGACGTTTTATTAAAGGCAAAGGTACAACAGGCTTATCCATTATTCAGCAAGTCTAGTTTATTTATGTACCAACAGTCTAATGATACGCATTACACACTATTATACATATATCAGCTGTCACATCAGTTCTGTCGTCTAGTTTCAAGGAAACTCTGGTCCACCAAGCCTCTCAAAATCCTCCAATACCTCTCTGGCCCATCACATAAGAGCATCTGGAGCTGCATACTCACAAGTAGCTCCATGAGACCTAGCCTCGAGTATTCTCCGAGTCACCTGAATCTTATTCCAAAGCTCCCTCACATTCCTGTCAACATCTATAGTCCTTATAATATGTTGTAGCTCCTGAATCTGTGCCAACAGGGCTTCTCATTCCAAAAGAAGAGCCTCATACTTATGATATGGATTAGGGTGTGGAGTAAACTGAAAAGATGCACCCGCAATCGAATGTCCAGCAGAGTCAGAATTAGCAGGTGGGGGTCCTCGAATAGGTGGTCTCACACCTGGAGGTGGAATAGTTCGCAGTGGTGCAACTGTCACAACTAGTATTATAGCTGACACTGGTGGAAGAGCAGGGCTTGGATCAGATGACGGTCTTTGAACTGAAGGCTCTGAATGGTCAGATGATATCGGAATAAAGGAATCTGCCATCACCACTATCTGAAAATTATGTTTCTAGATAAGAATCTCGAATTTCATCACGAATCATACTAAAACCTACTACTTAGTCATACTCAACCTCTCAACGTCCTATTTTTCTATTTTTTAATCCTAATCTTATCCCTATATCCATTCTCAACAATCTAGGCTTGTGGCAGTGACGTTTAAACTGTAGCTCTGATGTCAAACCTGTGGCGCCCTCCAAACTCGGGTCAGAAGTTTGGGGTCCACAACACACACACCATATTTAAACCTATTTATGAAATATTATGTATGCAATGACCCTACTTACCATAATCCACGGATTGAAACAGTTTAAAGTATTCCCACAAGCCATAACCTTATTTATATTACAAACGTAACAAATCCCAATTTATTTATCTTACAACTGAAGTAAAACTTTATTACAAACTTTCAACACAAACTAAGACAAACACCATCGGCTAGCTTATTCCATTTTAACCTGGAAACCTAGCTCGCACGCTTGTCTAGGGATCCTCGCTACCACCAGTTTCCTTTTTAACTGGAAAAGAACATAAACAGATTTGCAAGAGTGAGCTAACTAGCTCAACAAGTCAAAATGACAACACTGAAATTAAATAATGATCAATTGAAATGATATAAGGAATCAATTTTTCTGATAAGCAATGATTAAAATTGGATATTCACTTTTATTTTAAAAACCAAGGTTAGGCTGTTAATCAGTCATGCACTAACCCTGAGCAAGGCTCTCAGCTTTGCTCTATATACTGGATCCAAGGCACACATTGGCCTATTATGACCACGAATCTGGTTCGACCACGAATCTGCTCCATATTTAAAAGCAATCCACTTCTATAAAAAAACATGATAAACAATGTAAATCAATAAGTTGAACAATAAACAACATTTATCTTGAAGCATAGGGTGATTCAGAATACCCTGAAGGTATAACAAGGTAAACAGGAAGATTGACTTTCAATCCAAGGAAAGAATCAGAAAGTAGAAGACCAAGGGTTCAATGGTTACAAGGATGGGTCTTCTGTTACACAAGGCATAAAAGTTTGTATGTTAAGCAATTCCATATCAAGAATCAGTATGTGGTATATATGTATTTGTGGAGTAGTATCGTATATTTGTGGTTTGTATCTGAGAATTCAACAATCAATGGTTTACGAAGAATCAGGCTTATGGCTCAAGATCAATAAGAATCAGGGTTTAGGGTTAAGTACTTCAAAGTACTTGCAATGTCACAAGAATGAACAGAAATACTTACAACATATATGAAGAAGGTTTGAAGATACTTGCAATATATAATAAGAAATAGTAGGAACACTTGCAAGATAACATGAAGGTTCGAAAGTACTTGCCTTATTGCAATTCGCTTTCACTTTATTTCTACTCGTCTACTAATCCTCACTCTCCAACCACTTGCTTTCCCTTCCTATGTCTCGCTTCCCCTATTAAATATTGTATGTATTTATCAATACTCATTCTCATATCTCTATTTGTTACAAGCTTCTATCTACCCTTCGTCTCACCCAAATCCGACGTACGGATCGAAAGTTATGAATAAAACCGTCAAACAATGCATAAACAGGCATATTATTTATCAATCATACCACATATAACATGTATCACGTATAATATCCAATTAAAATAATTATTTAAAGAAGATTCGGGGTTAAAATGATTTTCCAAGTATTTAATACGAATTTTTAAACATTTTTCGGAATATAAACGGGTCTCCGAATCATTTTAAAATTAAATAATAAGGTTCGAACACCCAAATCTGACTTTAAAATCATTTAATAATAATTATCGAGCTTCGAAAATAATATAAATAATATTTTAAGGCTCGAAATAATTTTCAGAATTTTTAAATCAAAATAAATAATTAAATCTAATTAATTAATCAATTAAAATTGATTAATAACTTATTAAATTAATTAATTATTAATTAAAATTAATTAAATAAATAATAAAGATTTATTTTCGAATTAAAAATAATTTTCAGAATTAAAAATATTGATTTTTGGAATTTAAAAATAATGAAAATAATTTTTGAAATTAATTATAAAAAATTAATTTTTTTGAAAATAATCAAATAGAAATGTTGTTTTATAAATTTTCAAAACATAAGTCCTATTTTTGAAAAATTTAAAATAAGAATATTATTTTTATAAAAGAGGGCAAACTTCGTGAGCTATATTACAATTTAGCCCCCCGTCGTCTTCTCCGGTGGCCGGCTGCCATTAACAGCGGCCACCAAGCTTTTCCGGCCAACTGTAAACATGCCCACAAACATGCCAAATTAACAAGAATGAAACTTCTTGCTTCCAAAAACATACTTGCCGAATCAAATCATCCAAACGATCGACGATTTGACCAGAAAATTCATCTGAATCTTCTGTCGCCGCCTCGGTTGATTTTTCGACCAAGGCTATCCTGGTATCGTTTGTTCACCATATATATATCAATAAATTCGTCTTTTCACGATCTACAAACTGATGTGATCAATTTTAACTAATGACCCTCGAATCAAAAAAGCCCAAATTTCAATTAAGAACATTCAAACACATAAACCCTAATTTTATTAATTCGATAATTAAACTCAATTTTCTACATGTTATTGAACTCCAAATTCATCATATAATATACCAAAATGACCAGGATAAAATTATCTACAAGATTAAGCCATCAAATCTTATCAACAACATCAAAATTTCATATATTAACCTTTAATTAATTTGAATTAAAATAAATAAATAAGAAAATAACCTTGATTTCTGCACTGAAATGGATAGTTGATTCCGATAGGACTTTTCGAGAGTTTCGATTCGGTATATGGCACGTTTGATTCCGAGTTCGATAACGCTTTAGTTTTTGGATTTGATTATCAAGAACACAATGATTTTACGGTTTTTTCTTTGTAAATTCTATTTTTTTATTGTTCGATTATGATTATACGAATAAAATGAAATAAGTAAAAGGCTATTTATATTTATAGATATTAATACCCGTTAGATCGTATTGGATCAAAAAATAAGTTACGTATCCGCTAAGTAACTGGAAAAATGATCCCATTTGATACCCGTATTGGATAATTATCATAATCGGCTTCTTATAAAACACTTTATACGAAAATAATGTAATAATATCCCGCCTCTCAAGAATACGGGTTTTATTGATTTATCAAAATGATTATCGTATCGAAAATTTTACGTCGGGACTCGTACGGGTCAAACCATACTCCGGATTAAAAAAGTCAAAATACGGAAAATGTTCAGAATAATCAGAATATATTAGGAAGGAGTTTTACGAAGAGTTTCGTGTTGTAAAAACGTAAAAAACGGTTGAAGTTGGACGATTCCCGATTTTATAAAATAGTTTTGTAATTATTTACAAAATAATTATTAAATCTATACATCATTTATAAATCATATAACAATCCAAAAATTACCATAAAATATCACAATTATCTATATTTTATTCAGGACATTTTAAAATTAACATACTCTCATTTCATCACATATAAACATCTAAATATCAATACCAATCATCAGATAATTCACCAAAATTCACATAATAATTATATAATAATTATTTATTGATAAAAATAATTACACACTATATCCTGGATATTACAGTCATAATTTCATACCTACTGTAATGTTTTCTAAGGCAACACCATGCAAAAACGTGCAATTAGGCCATCTATGGTGTAGTGATGCTTGAAGTTCTGTGACCTAATCTTGAAGATTCTGTATCGGTAGATTAGTTGAGGTAGATATAGAAGGTAGAGGTTGAGATCCGGTTAGAGAGGAGCACCAAAGGTAGCTTGAATTGATTCTTTAATTTACTCAATCAATAAGGCTGAAGGTTCATATCTGGCTTTGTGAAACTGCTCCAACTTGACCTTTGTGTCATTGTTGCTTGTTATTTGTTGTTGGACAACTTCATGAAGAGTTGGAAATGATTGCTTTAGATTCTTGATGCTGATCTCTACACCAGTGAAATCCAACTTGCCCATCTTCTCAGCAAATTTTTGAACTTATTTTTTATCTCAATATGAGATGGCACAAGTTGATCAATCCTGTCTGTCACCGATTTCTTCCACATCTTCTTTGTATGACAACAAGATAGCTTGATAATCCTGATTGGACATGTCAGTTATGAGTAACTGTTGGGTAATATTTGTAAGTCCAACTAGTTGATCTACAAGAAAGTCATTCAGAGTGCTTGGATGAGTTTGAGCATTATTTAGCCATTGAGAGATGAGATGAGATGGTTGAGGTGTAGTGTTTGGGTTTGATGGTTGGTCTGTTGTAGTGTTTGGGATGGAGGTGGTAACAGTACCAGTGACATGAATCACATCTTGACTTACGTCATGAGTTGTAGTTGTGACAGTTTGTTGTTCACAACTAGTGGGAACCTTCATTTGAATTGGAGGGGAGTAGGCTAGGTTACTATCATGTACCATACCCTCAAACCCTTGTTCCTCTTGCAAGAAACCGACACTTCAATATGCTATATTTGTCTCCTCAATGACTGGATCAGTGCCAATTGTACTCCTAGCTTCAATTGACGATGCAATTTCAACTAGGGTTTTGAGGGAAGTTGTTCCCACTTAAGAAACCTCCAATTGAATTTGAGAGGATTTGTGTAGCTCCCCCTCAAGAGGACTACCCTCAAACCTAGAAGGATGTGAAGACTATGGTGCACATAAAGGTGCTAAGGTAACATGCACAGGGTCTTCAGTGAAAAATGATGAAACCCATGTGTTTGTGATGGTGTCATCAAGGTCTACCTCAACATGTAGCCTCTCACCACCTAATTGTAGTGTCTAAGGGGTGATCACAGTTTCTTGAATTGTGTCACTTGATTTTGGCAAGGCCTGAGAATTGGATTCAAGCATTTCAGTTTAAGAAAAAGAAATTTGAGAAATAAGATTTGATATTTTAGAACTGATTTTGTAACTCCCCCTAAGTTAATGAGGGAGTTTCAACTGATGTGCTCTCATTTTTTGTGCCATCCAAATTACTTCTTTGTGCAGACTCTTTACATAATGCAGTGGGAGACTTCTTTGTTCAATAGAGACACCTTATTGAGAAGGTGCCCCTATAGTCTGTTCAAACCCCTTTGTTACAACTACATCTTTTTGAGAAGATGCATAGGTGACCATTTAAGTGGTCAACTCAACCTTCCTTGACTTCCTTGGCTTCCTGACCGGGTTTAACTCAGTAACTATTTGGTCCTCACCACTCTCATAAATAGTTACTAATGGTGTTTGTTTTCTCTTCTTTTTACTAACTTCACCCTGATAAGAGAATGAATTAGTGGGTTCCCTAGCTACTAATGATATTGAAGAAGTGGTTTCAGTTGTGAAAGGCCCTTGTCGGTTATCCTGATTTTAACTACTACAGGTATAGGAGCCGTAAATGAACTAGATATAACACTAGACCTCATGTCAAGCATAGGATAAAGGTAGCTCCTAAATCTCTCCAACATGAAGTTAGTGACATTTAGGGCTACCTTCACTTGCTTCTTTGTAATGAGCGATCCAAATAAAATTTCGGACACTTGTTTACAATTTCCTATTTTACTTCTATCAATTCCATCAATCATATGTATGTCTGCAACTTTATAGTTTAAAGTAGACATAATGAACCTAGGGAGTAATATTTCCTTACCTCTACTTAGCAGAGGCATTGTGAACCTGGTGCTAAGTTCTTCCAGGATCAATAGCCCAGCATTGATTTTTCAATTGTAGGCCATTGGGAACACCGGCTTCTGAACTACACTGGATATGTTGTCATACCCAGTCTTCCTGAAAGTGAAGGCCCTCACAATAAAAATAAACAGAAAAGACCATTCCCTCCTTAGATGCTTCTTGTCTAGGCTGGAAAGGTTGATCTTCTCACTGTAGTTTATGAATTCAATAAACTCAACCAGTTCTTGTATAGTAGGTACCTCCACCATGTTATCCGTAGGAATGCCCAAAGCTTTGTTGACATTATTGTCATCAAACTCCAGCTATCTTCCATGAATTGAATAACTCACAACCAAGGAAACTGTCTGGTTCTCATGCACAACTATATCACCACAGCTGAGTTCCAGAATTCATTTAGCACATACAGGTAGAGAACATGGTTGGCAGTTAAAGCTTTTGTAAGATAAGATTCAGAAAGAAACTTGATAAAGCATTCAAAACTGTCAGGAGCTTGGTTTGCATACGTGAAAGCCAAGTAGTTGGTGCCATCCTTGGGAATAGCATCTCTAACATTGTTTGCATCCATTGTAAGTGTTTGAGTTAGAATGGGTAAGAGATTTGAGAAAGAGAGAGTTTGAAACGTGAGAGAGTGGTGAAGATTTGCAAAAGCTAGGTCAATTAAGATCTTGAAAGCGTAAAGAAGGGTTATGTCGAGATGTCTTGGTGTTTATAGGCTTAGAGATGTGACTTATTGAGCATCGAGCAGTATGAATAAATGGTTGATATTTGCTTACTGAGAAGTCACGTGAATTAGAAAACTTATATCGAGATGTCATTATCTCGAATCTTATCGAGAACTAGACAGTGACTTATGTAGATGTAGAACAAATACCCAGTTTATCTTTATTGGACTGAATTATTCCAATTTACATTAAATAAACCAATATAAAATTAGAATAATTATGTATTAAAAGTATTTTACTAAAATAATTTACCGAATTAAATTATTTCAGTTCTAAGTTGTCGAGAAGTCTAAAATTTATACTTGTAGAGAACTCCATGTATAAACATATGTCGAGATCTCTACAACACTTATTGAGAAGTTATAATGAAGCTTGTCGAAAAGTCCTTCGAGATGTCATGAAAAAGACTTATCGAGAACTCTATCGAGCACTCTCAAAATGACTTGTCGAGAAGTCATTTAGACTTATCGAGAACTCAGTTCTCTACATACTTTTGTTCTTTTCATTTATATTATATTAATTTTACATATTGAAAATGTAAGTTATCAGTTAGACAGTTTTTCTCGGAATTTGAAAACATCCAATTTGAATTTTAAATTTTGAAAATTAAATATACAGAGAATTCTGAAATATTTATAAATTATATTCCAGTTAATTTCTAGTTAAATCAAATTAATTTTGATTTATCAGAAATTAAATTGCTACAACATAATAATTGAGTTCTTTCCTTTAAGATGAAGAATTTAGCATGCAACTTTCACGTACAAGTCTAGCGAAAGTTGCTTCATCCAAAGGTATAGTTAAAATATCAGCTAATTTTTTTTTGTTGGATCAAAAATAAGCTCAATGGTACCAGTTGCAGCATGTTCTCTAATAAAATGGTACCTTACATCAATGTTCTTAGTTCTAAAATGATTAACTGGATTAGCAACAATAGATATGGCACTAGTAATGTCACAAATAATTGGAATTTTGTGTTACACTAGGCCATAATCCATTAATTGATTTCTAATCCAAAGAATTATAACACAACAACTTATAGCAGATATATATTTAGCCTCAGTTGTGGAAGTTGACACAAATTGTTGTTTCTTACTATACCAGGATACAAGTCTTTGACCAAGAAATTGATAACTTTAACTTGTACTCTTTTTGTTTACCCTGCATCCAGCAAAATCTACATCTTTGTATCCAACAGCTTCAACCCCAGTTCCCTTAGGATACCATAATCCCAAGTTTGGTATCCCCTTCAAGTATTTAAAAATTGTTGCGCCCTCCAAACCCGGGTTAGAAGTTTGGGGTCCACAACACATATACAATATATAAATATGTATATGATGTTAGATATATTTGAGATGTCATGTATAATATGTTTCATGTTTAGTTTTCAGATCTTAATAAACAGGAAATATCAGGACTTACTGGAATCAGTACTTACTGGAAGTCGGAACATAAGATCATGACTTAAGGTAATATCAGAACTTAAGTACGGGAGGACTTATAGTTAAGGAAGGAAGCTGATTAAAAGTAGAAGATCGAGACTAAAACAAAAGAAGATATGCATGGAAAGAATTAGAAGACTGGAAGACTTGTATAAGATATCTGATTGATATATTTTATGAGACAGAATTATATTCCATATCAATTAGAAGTTATCTTGTAACTGTATAGTATATAAACACATACATAGGTTTACACTTGATGTGTTATCATTATCGAGATATATTATTCATTGTAACCTAACAGCTCTTAGTGATATTCGTTCATCACTGAGAGATAACAGTTTCATTGTAATAGAATTAATTATATAGAATATATCTGTTTACTGTTACTTGTGTTTAAGATCGATTTGATTGTAATAACACTGTATTCAACTCCCTTCTACAGTGTTGTGTGACCTAAAAATTGGTATCAGAGCATATTTGTCAACACACATACAGTAAAAATCCAAACAATCATGTCTGAAGAAGCAGAAACTCCAACCAAGCCCACCAAAACTGAAGAAACTAAAAACACTAAAATCCACAGTCGATATGAGACTATTATGGTTCCCATACTGAGACCTTCTGAGTATCCCATATGGAAAGTTAAGATGGCTATGTTTCTGGAAGCTACAGATCCAGGATACCTTGATAGGATTAATGAAGGACCATATAAGCCAACCAAGCTCTCTGTTGCAGTTACAGATCAACCAGCAGAGTCCATACCAAAGGAGAAAGGTGATTACACAACTGAAGACATCTCATCTATTGCCAAGGATGCAAGGGTAAGGCATTTGCTGCATAGTGCCATTGATAATGTCATGTCAAACAAGGTAATTAATTGCAAGACTGCAAAGGAGATATGGTATGCCTTGGAGACAAGATGCCAGGGAACTGATGCAATCAAAAAGAACTGGAGGACTATACTCATTCAAGAGTATGAGCACTTTGACTCAAAAGCTGGTGAGTCATTAACTGAATTATATGACAGGTTTGTCAAACTCTTGAATGATCTGTCACTGGTGGACAAGGAATATGATCTTGAAGATTCAAATCTGAAATTCCTTTTAGCTCTTCCTAAAAATTGGGATTTAAAGTCTACTACCATAAGAGACAACTATGCTCTTGATGAAACTACTCTTGATGAAATTTATGGTATGCTCAAGACTTATGAACTTGAGATGGATCAAAGGAGCTAGAGACATGGGAGAAAGTCAAGGATAGTTGCTCTTAAGGCTGAGGAGAAATCTCCTAAAGTTGCCATCTCAAAGAAGGGCAAAGAAAAGGCTCTCATCATAAAGTCTGATTCAGAGTCATCACATTATGATGATGATGATTCAGAAACTGAAAGCTTACCAGAGATGGATGCTGATGCAGAGATGATGAAATTGTGTGCTCCTATGGTGAAAGGTATCACAAAGATAGCCTACAGGAAATTTCGAAAGGAAAAAAGTTTTCCAGGAAAGGTGTAAGTGCTGATAAGAAAGGGTTTAAAAAGTCTGAAGGCAAAAGTGCAAAGTCTGGCAGAGGAGACAACTCAAATGTCAAATGCTATAATTGTTGTGAAAGAGGCCACATATCTCCCGACTTCAAGAAAGGAAAGAGTGATAAAGGCAAGGCACTTTTCACAAAGAAGAAAAGCTGGACAGATTCTGAAGATGAGGTGAATTATCCCTTGATGGCAAATGCTGATGGCAGCCCTAAAACTGCTGAATTGAAGGTACCTCAAACAACTTATGCTTTTCATACTGATGATATTACTGAGTTGAGATTATATCTTAAAACCATGTTTATTAGTTACAGAGATCAAACTTTAACATGTGAAAGATTAACTTCTGAAAATCTTGCTTATAAGAAAAGGAATGACTAATTAGAAAAAGAGTTAGTTATGTTCCACCAAACTCAGAAAGAAAGAGATGATGCTTTTTATGTTAGAGATGAAGTGCTAAAATTGAATGAATCTCTAAAAACTGAGTTAGAAAAAGAAAGAGAGATTATCAGGACTTGACTAACTCTGGAAGAACAACTCAGAATTTGTTAAGTAGTGGAAACTGGAAAGAGGGCTTAGGTTATGGAGACGATAAAAGTGAAAAAGGAACTGAACAAATTGAGCCAAGTGTTGTTAAATAGACTGCTAAGCCAAAGGTGAATCCTGTTGAGTTTATAGCTAAAACTATAAAGTGTGATTCTGAAAAGATGAAAGAGTCTGTAGCAGAAGTTAAGGAAAAGTCAACTTCTGACAAATTAGAACAGGATAAACTAGCTGAAGTTAACATAGGCTTAATGACAAAGAAGCAGCTTAAGTATAAGCTGAAAGAAATTAGTAATGTCAACAAGGTAAAGGCAGGTAGGAAAAATAGGAATGGTAAGGAAGGTATGAATAAAAGCAATAATTATATGCCTGTTCCTAATGCTCCTAGAAAGAAATGTTATAACTGTGGAAACTCTAACCATCTTGCTTCTTTTTGCAGGAAGAATAAGAATATAAACTCTTTACCTCCTAAGTCAGGAATTAAGAGTTAGTCTATTAGGTTTAAGTCACAAAATCCTTGTTTTCATTATGGTAGTTTATGGCATTCCATTTATACTTGTAAGGAATATTATAGTTTGTACTATGATTATTATCAAATAAAACCTTCTTTGAAGAAAGTTACTTTAATTCCTTCTAGTGTAAAGTCTGATACAAAGCCTGATATAATATATGATAAACAACATGTTAGCATAAACTCTGATATTAAATCTGCTGCAAATGCTAACAAACTTAAAAACACCAAAGGATCCAAAGAGTCCTTAAAACTAATCATTAGTGGTCTTTGTGATTGCAGGGCAACATGAAAGATATCCTAGTGCTGGACAGTGGATGTTCAGGACATATGACTGGAAATAAAGCCCTACTATCAAACTTTGTGGAGAAAGCTGGCCCAGGAGTTTCTTATGGATATGACAACATGGGAAAAACTTTGGGATATTGCAATATCAATCTTGGGAATGTCATCATTGAAACAGTAGCTCTTGTCTCAGGACTTAAACACAATCTGCTGAGTGTGAGTCAAATATATGACAGAGGTTATCATGTGAACTTCTTTGAAGAACACTGTGAAGTTGTAAGCAATTCTACAGTGTTGTGTGACCTATCAATTGGTATAAAAGACTCTCTCATTTAAATTTTAACAACATAAATGAGCTTGTAAAGAAAGATCTTGTGAGAGGATTTCCAAATCAGTATTTGCTCCTGATGGCCTTTGTGATTCATTTCAAAAGGCAAAACAAAGAAAATCTTCATTCAAGAGCAAAACTGAAACCTCAATACTTGAGCCTTATTACCTACTGCATGTTGATCTATTTGGTCCAGTCAATGTCATGTCTATTACAAAGAAGAAATATGCTATGGTTATAGTGGATGAGTTCACAAGATACACTTCGGTGTATTTCTTGCACAAAAAGAATGAAACTGCATCTACTCTAACTGATCATGTCAGACAGCTGGATAAGTTGGTCAAAGATTCTGTTAAAATTATAAGAAGTGATAATGGCACTGAGTTCAAGAATTCAATCATGGAAGAGTTCTGCAAAGAGCATGGAATCAAACAGAAATTTTATGCACCTGGAACTCCACAGCAAAATGGGGTTGTACACAGGAAGAACAGGACTCTCATTGAAGCTGCACGAACTATGCTTGATTAAGCAAGGCTACCAACCTATTTTTGGGCTGAAGCTGTGTAGACTGCTTGTTTTACACAGAATGCTACACTCATAAACAAGCATGGAAAAACACCATATGAGATGGTGAAGAAAAAGAAGCCAAATCTGAAATACTTTCATGTATTTAGATGTAAGTGTTTTGTTCTTAAGACTCATCCTGAACAGCTGTCAAAATTTGATCTAAAAGCTGACGAAGGAATTTTTATTGGATATCCACTTTCCACAAAAGCCTTCAGAGTCTACAATTTAAAAACAAGGGTTGTCATGGAATCTATCAATGTATATTTTGATGATAAGAAGCTTACTGGACTTGAAGATTTTAATGATCACGATTAGCTGAGATTTGAAAATGAAGACTTAAATTCTGATTCTGTAAATTCTGATGACTTATACTCTGATCCTGTAAGTTCTGATGTCATTGAAACTATGGTAACAACTCCAAAGGAAAATGCACATGTCTAGGGGGAGCAAGCTGACGTTCCTATCACAACTCAAGATTCTCAAGAAGCATCAGAATCTGTAACTGGCTCTTCAAGTTCTGATGAGCCAAATTCTGATAATTTTGGAAACTCTGATTCTTCAAATACTGAAGGATCTAACTCAAATTCTGAAGTCTCAGAGAGCATAACTACAGGGGGAGCATCAGAAAATGCTGATGGAGATAGCATGGATCATGGGGAGGATCCAGTTCTAGAAATCAACTTCCATCTGTAAGGAACTAGATCAAATCACATACACCTGACTTAATTATTGGAGATCCTGAAACAGGTGTCAGAACTAAAACTGCAACATCAAATGAATGTCTCTATCATTCTTTTCTATCTCAGACTGAACCAAAGAAAGAAGCTCTTCAAGATGCTGATTGAGTGCAAGCAATGCAGGAAGAGTTAAATGAATTTGAAAGAAACAAAGTCTGGACCCTAGTGCCAAGTCCAAAGAACAGTTCAGTTGTTGGCATAAAGTGGGTGTTCAGAAACAAAATTGACAGTGATGGCATAATTACAAGAAACAAAGCAAGGCTGGTTGCTAATGGTTACTCTCAACAGGAGGGTATTGATTATGATGAGTTATTGTCAAATTCTGATTTCAAGACACAGCTCAAGATCATTGCCCTCTCTACCAAGCATCTTCAAGGTCTACACTGTGCAACTCAAGAAAAGGTTGACAAACTTCTGGAAAAGGCTGAAGAAGACAAGTTCTGAAAAGTGACACTAAACTCTGAAGTAAGCAAATCTTCTACTCAAAAGAAGACAAGTTCTAAAGTTGCTCAAACTAAAAATCTGATAGCAAGTACTGATATTCAAAATATGAGATCATGTTCTGATGAGCAAAGTCTGACAAAGCCTGATGTTCTAATACAAGGTGGAAGTCAAGATTCTCAAAAGTTTATGCAAACTCTGAAGCTTAAGGGGAAACAGACTACTGTTTACTACAAGGATCCCGAGATTCAGATACTTGATGAAGAAATTGCTAGAAGATTGGTTCTGAAACATAATCCAGGAATGGATTTAGATAATCTCAAGGAGGAAGAAGCTAGATTTAAACCTGAAAAGACAAATCTAAAGTCAAAAGCTTCTGTTGCAAAGAAACCTCCAAGGCCTAAGGAGAAAGGCATTGTGATCAAAGATAAGACAATTTCTGAGGCATCAAAGCACAAAACAAGATCACAATCTGAGATTGATATTAAATGGAAAGGAAAGGAAAAGGTTGATGAACCTACAAAGTTTTAAAAGAGGAAAATATCTTTAGTTGTGATAGATCCTGTCTATCAAACTACAATTCATGATGATGATACTCTAACTGAAGAAGATGTTCAAACTTTGAAAAGATAGAAGATTTCTGAAGAATCAAAGACAACCTCTGACAAAGCTCAAGTTGTTCAGAGTGAAGAACAGCAAGCAAAAGCAAAAACACCAAGTTTTGATAAAGTCAAGAAGTCAACTTCTGACAGTGCTCAAGTTGATTTAGACAAAATGAAAGTAGCTGATAAAAAGAAACTTCTGTAGAAAAATGTCAAACCATCAGATCCAAAGAAAAGCCAATTGCTGTCTGATTTCATGTTTATTGGGTTAAATGCTAGAGAACCAAGAGACAGGGTTGGACTAGGTTCTGATGAAGCTAAAATCAAAACAGGACTTGAAGTTGCTACAAGAGATCCATTTTTACTAACTGACAAACCTCTTGAAGATGTTACTCAGAAATACCTTAACAAGGTTATCTCTATTCAAGTGGTACATGATGCTCATGATAAGCATAACATCAAAGAAAATCTGATTCTATTTCTTGAAGATGGAAGGACATATAAGATAATTCTGAAAGAACTTCAATTCTTTCATTACCTTTTAGAGGTAAAGTCTAATATTACTAGGAGATGGTCAAACTTCATACTGAAGACCATCAGAGATAAAGCAAGAATTTATGGTTCAAGATTTACAGAATTCATTCCATGTATTGTTGAAGATGATGGAAGTGAAATTCCTATGAAGAAGGATTCTGCTAAGCTTGAGGTAATACTGAAAGAGAAATGCCTATGCTACAATAAAGACTCTTCTCATCCAAGGGTAATAAGACTGGACAATGGTTTATAAAGAAACCATATCTCTGCAATAAGAACTGCAATCTATCAGATTGGGAGTCAGAATGAAGAGATGAAGCAAGTTAAGACTACACTCTCTCAGGTCCTGAGGATTAAAGAAGAAAAGCTGATATCACACTTTGTTAAGAATCATTATGGATTCAGATTGACTAAGTGAGATTGGTAAAAGCTACAAGGACTGTAAGTTGTTGTTAGTTATTCAGTTAAATTATTTATGTATTTGAACTTAAATGTTTTTTTGACATCATCAAATCTATTAACTTGTATATTTTGCATAATTTATAATTTGGGGGAGATTGTTAGATATATTTGAGATGTCATGTCTAATATATTTCATGTTTAGTTTTCAGATCTTAATAAACAGGAAATATCAGGACTTACTGGAATCAGTACTTACTGGAAGTCGGAACATAAGATTAGGACTTAAGGTCATATCAGAACTTAAGTACGGGAGGACTTACAGTTAAGGAAGGAAGCTGATTAACGGTAGAAGATCGAGACTAAAATAAAAGAAGATATGCATGAAAAGAATTAGAAGACTGGAAGACTTGTATAAGATATCTAATTGATATATTTTAGGAGACAGAATTATATTCCATATCAACTAGAAGTTATCTTGTAACTGTGTAGTATATAAACACAGACATAGGTTTAAACTAGATGTGTTATCATTATCGAGATATATTATTCATTGTAACCTAGCAGCTCTTAGTGATATTCGTTCATCACTGAGAGAGAACAGTTCCATTGTAACATAATTTATTATATTAAATATATCTGTTTACTGTTACTTGTATTCAAGATCGATTTAATTGTAATAACACTATATTTAACCCCCCTTCTACAGTGTTGTGTGACCTAACATATGAAATATTATTTGTAATGACCCTGGTTTACATAACCACGGATTACGACAGGTTGAAGTATGAAAACAAGCCACAACCTTAACTTTTATTACAACATACCAAATCCCAACTAATTTAACTTATAACTGATAATGAAATTATTCTTACAATCTTACTATGTCACTATCATAATAAGCTCCTGCTAGCTCGATCCTACTCAATCTGGAATCCTAGCTCGTACATTCAACTGGGAAACCTCGCTATCAACCGTATCCTTCTTAACTGTAGAATACATAAAAAAAAATTCACAAGAGTAAGCTAACTAGCTCAGCAAGTCACAATAACAATAACTGAGGTTAAAAAATGATCAAACGAGATGATTCAGAGGAATCAAGTTTCTTGTTAAACAATCATTAGAATTGGATATTTTTTTTAAATTTTAAAACCAAGGTTAGGCGGCTGATCAGTCACACACTAACCCCAAGTAAGGCACACAGCTCTACTCTATAAACTGGATCCAAGGCACACATTGGCCTAATTCGACCACGAATCTGGTCTGACCACGAATCTGGTCCACATAAAGAAAACTATCCAATTCTAAAGCAGTTCAATATGATAAACAGTATAACTCAATGAAATAAGTTCATAATCAACAGCAATAAAACATTTGTATAAAAGCATTATGCGATTCATGAGTATCACGAGGGTATATCAAGGTTTGTATAAGAAATGGCCTTCAGCCGGTAAGAGAATCAGGTATTAGATGAACAATGATTTTTCAAGGTTTAGTTCTTTGATGTTACAAAGAATGGTTGCGGTATAAAAGTTTCTGTATGTTCAAACAATTTTGTTTCAGTGTTTGGTGGTTATATATTTGAAGAGTGGTATCATATTTGTGTGGTTTAGTATCTGGAAATCAACAAGAGATGGTTTACAAAGAATAAGGCTTACAGCTCAAAGATCAAATGATGTGATCCGGGTTCAAGGCTGTATGATTCAAAGTACTCACAATATAAAACAGAGCTATTTTGAATATTAACAATATGTCACAAGAGAATTTAGAAATATTTGTAATATATCTCGAGAAAGGTTTAGAAGTACTTGCCTTATCTCAATTGATCCCAACTTCACTTGTACTTGTCTAATGATTCTACTCAACAATCGTTTGTCTACTTTTCCTATGCCTCGCTTCTATTCACTGATCAGTTGTTGTATTTCTATGCATCGATTCCATTTTCTGATCACCTGCTTCCTTTTTCTACGCCTTGCTCACTCTGCTAGGCATTATAAGTATCTATCAATATTTATCTCACATTATTATAATCGTCATATAGACGTCATAAGGTTTTATCTACCCTTCGTTTCACCCAAATCCGATTTACGGATTGAAAGTTATAGCTAAAATAGTCCATCAATAAACACATAGGCATATAAAACATCAATCAGATAGCATGTAGCACATAACACGCAAGATATTTAATTAAAATAATTTTTCAAAGAAGATTCAGGGTCAAAATAATTTTCCAGGTATTTAATACGGATTTTTAAACATTTTTCGGAATTAAAACGGGACCCTGAATCATTTTATAATTAAATAATAGGGTTCGAGCACCCGAATCTGATTTTAAAATAATTTAATAATAATTATCGAGTCTTGAAAACAATTTAAAATAATATTTTAAAGCTCGAAACTATTTTTCGAAATTTTTAAAACGAAAATAAATAATTAAATCTATTTATTAAATCAATTAAAATCAATTAATAATTAATTAAGTTAATTAATCAATTAATATTAAATTAATTGACTAATTAAAAACTAATTAAAATTAATTAATAAAATAAATCAGATTTATTTTTAAATTAAAAAAGAATTTTGGAATTAAAATAATAATTTTAGGAATTAAAAAAATGAATTTTAGGAATTAAATAATTAATTTTGAATTATTTCTAAAAAGAAATTCCAGAAACAGATTTCCAGGTCAAGGTTGTCTTCAACCTCGGATCAAGGGGCGGCACAGATGGGCGGTCAGTGGCCGGACTTTGAAGAACAGGCTGTCGAATTCTGGAATTTCTAGAAAACGGCCGGCGAACTTCCAAGTTTCGGCCAGGTCCGTTCTCGGCCGAAATCCACCCCAATTAACTCGGTTTTTATCTCAAAACATTCCTTTTGATTTCAACAATCCAGAATTAACACAAACACCTCCAGAATCCCGCCCGAACTCCGATTCCGACCAAAACCCGACCTTCAACCTCGATTTTCCGGCCAATTATCAAAATCACTCGATTTTGAACCAAAAGCAACGATTTTGGTACCAAAATAAACCTTATTACATGTACAATCTATTCATGCCATCAAGAACACTCAAAACACTAAATTAAACCAAGAAAAATCGATTTATAAATCTTATAAAATTCTAAAACTCGTTTTTACTATTTACTGAACCAAATCAAGTAATCAATATATGGAAATGATCCTTAGAACTTCTACAATCATAATCAACCAACAAAATCATCAAACCATTCCTCTAAATCAAAAACCGAATTTAAGTTAAAAAAATAAAAAAAATCAAAATTACGAATTTGAAAAAGAATTAACCTTATTCGAAGATTTTTATATGGATACGATCGTCTTGTCGAGAGCTTCGTTTTGACTATTCATACGTCTCCATCGGATTCCAATAACGTCCTCAAATCCTCGTTTGATTGTGAAGAACACGAAGAACACGGTTCGTTTCTCTGGATAATTATCTATTGTTTGCAAATGATTTTCTGTACAAAATAAAATATGGTAAAGGCTATTTATATTTACGGAATATTGGTACCCCGTTGGATCATATCGGATATAAAATATTACATTTATTTGTAAAAAGCAGATCCAAAACGGTACCGGTTTCGGGATAATTATCCAAACAGGTACAATTTGTACTACGGTCTTGGTCTCAGCGCCTGGTTACACGTATTACGAGGTGATAATTACAATAGTTTAATAAAAAGATCCCGTTTATAAAAAATACGAGTTTTATTGATTTACCGAAACGAATCTTGTATCGAAAATATTGCGCCAGGACCCGCACAGGACAAACCGTACGCCGGATTGAAAAAGTCAAAACATGGAAAATGCTCGGAATATTGCAATTAGGTTAGGAAGAAGTTCTCGGAAGTGTTTCGGGTTGTAAAAACGTAAAAACGGTTGAAGTCGGTTGGTTCCCGATTATACAAAATAGTTTATAAATATTCAGAAAAATAATTTATTAAATCCATAAATCATTTATAAAATCATAAATCAACATAAAAATCAATAGAAAAATATGATAATTATCTATATTTTATTTTGGACATATAAAAATTATTATACTCAAATTATATCATATTTACATATCAAACACATATACCACTTCACAGATAATTCACCAAAAATTCATATAATAATCACATAATATTTATTTATTAACAAAATAATTACAAGTCATATCCCAGATATTACATCCTTCCCCTCTTAAAAGGATTCTGTCCTCAGAATCACTTAAGCAATAACTCAGGGCATTATTGCACGTATATCACTTTCTGAACCTTAGGTTATCCTTTCAAACCTTGGGTTTCCACAATATTCTTACTAACTTTATAACTTTCTTTCTTAACACTTTCTCTTTCTTTTCTATAATCCCTATTGGATTCTCAACATAAGATAATTCTGCCTGAAGTTCTATCAGCTCATATTCTATCGCATATCTAGAATTTCATATTAAACTTTTCTAACCTTGCCATATTGAAACATTATAAATATGCTACATATGCGGGGTAACGCTAATTCGCATACTATTTTACCGACACATTTGAAAATTTGACAAGGTCCAACGTATCTCGGACTCAACTTTCTTTTCTTTTCCGATCTTGGATGATCCCTTTTCACTGTAACACTGTTAACAATATTAAATCTCCTTCATCAAATTCCGTACTCTTTCTAGCTTGATCTACACATTTCCTTAAACAATCATGTGTGGCACTTAACCTTTTCTAAATAATTTTGACAGCTTCCTTTATCTGTTGTAGCAACTCTAGTCCAAGTATTTCACGTTCGCCGACTTCATCTCAATATACTGGTGATCAACATTTGCGTTCATAAAAAGCTTCATAGGGAAGCATTCTGACATCGTCATGATAACAGTTATTGTAAGCAAATTCCAATAAGGGCAAATGCTCGTCTCAATTTCCTTTGAAATCAATGGCACAAACACGTAACATATCTTCAATTGTTTGGATCATTTTCTCGCTCTTAGCCGTCAATCTGCGGACGATAAGCTATACTCATATTTGACTCTGTTAGGGCACACACACTGTAGAAGGGGGTTGAATACAGTGTTTAGCACAATCAAATCGAATTAAAGAACACAAGTAACAGAAAACAGAATTTATTCAATATAATAAACTCTGTTACAATATGGAACTGTCCTCTCTCTGTGATGAGCAAATTATCACGAGAGCTGCTAGGGTTACAATGAATATTATTCTCGATAATGATAACACATATAGAGTAAACCCTATATCTGTGTTTATATACTACTCAATTACAAGATAATCTCTAATTAATATGGAATATAATTCTGCTTCCTAAAATATATCAATCAGTTATCTTTTCTTCCAAGTATTCTATTTTTCATAGAATTCCTTCTTCATGTATATCTCTTCTTGTGTTTGTCTTGATCTTCTTTCCTTATCTGAAACTCCCCTTAAGTCCTGATATTATCTTCTGATAAATATCTCCTGATAACTTAAGTTCTAACAACTTAAGTTCTGACTTCAGTATAAATGTTGATTTCCAGTTAAGTACTGATTTGTCCTGTTTAAGTAAGACCTGAAAACTAAACACAAATTATATTAGACATGACATTATCAAATATATCTAACAATCTCCCTCAACTTGTAAAAATTAGTATAATATACAAGTTTAACAGATATTTGATGATGTCAAAAATATTAAGTACAAATGCATGAGAATTTGACTAGATAACTACAACTTACAGTCCTTAAAGCTTTACCATCTTTAACTTCTGATAACAACTTCAGTCTGTATACACATCAGAATTTGAGCAGTTGTATATCTTGACTTGGCTTCAATTACTGATCTCTTTGATGTCAAGAGTTGTTCTGAGATAGTTCTTTAACAAACATCTCTCAGCATATTTGAGTTCATCAATCATCCTCCTTCTAGCATTCTTCAATTCAACTGTACCTTCACCAATTTGAAAGATAGCAGCCCTGAGATCATTCATTCTAGCTTTCCTTATGTCCTGATCTAGTCTGATCAAATATGCCTTATCAGACTCAAGATTGAATTCCACAGCCTTATAACCCAAAAAAGTAAAGTAGAGTTAGGCTTCATCTCGACAATATCACCCTTGTGATCTCTGTACTTGGGACAGTATGTGCTGCCAGACTTTACAGAATAAAGCTTCTTCTGTCTCTGAATTTGAGTCTTCAAATAATTTGCAGCACCATCTGTTAATATGTTCTTCACTTGAAGTAAGAATAAAACATGTTCTAGTTTTTCATAATACTTCAGTGGTATAACATTCTGCCTAATATGGTAAACCCTTCCATCTGTCATAAAGTATAACAAGATGTGTTCTTTCAAGAATGTATGGTAAACCATCTGTACAGATTCAAGTTGATTCAATCTTTCAGGAGTTGCTCCAACATCTGGTTCGCTTAAGGAAGTTGGATCATTGGTTGTGTTCAGTACTCTTCTTTCATCAGCACTACCCAATCCAGATTTATCTCTTGCTTCCTTTCCTGTAACCACTCTTGCTTCAAAACCACCTGTTGCAGTCTTCAAAGGTTGAGTTTATTTGGCTTTGGTGAATCCTGGTAGGAGTAACTTTGAGGATTTAACATGAGCAATGTTAGAGGTTTCCTTTTCCTTATTTTCTGATATCAAGCCAACTTGAGCTATGTCAGAGGTTGCTTACTTCAGTGTCATATCAGAAATTACTATATCTTGACTCTAAACAACTTGAGCCATGTCAGAGGTTGTTTAAGAAATCTTCTTTGAAATCAGAGTAAGATTAGCATCTTCATCAGATATTTCTTCATCCATAGCAGGCACATAAACCTTTACAGGTTCACCAACTTTTTCTTTGCCCTTGGACCTTGGATCTATCTCCGTTTGTGATTTGGCCTTAGTTGCCACAGGATTTGTCCTTTCTTTTATGACAATGCCTTTAGCCTTAGGAAGTTTCTTTTCAACAACAAAAGCTTCAGATTTGGAGTTGACTTTTTCTAACTTAAGTCTAGCTTTTTCTTCCTTTAGACTCTCAAAGTCCAATCCTGGATTTTCTTTCAGAAATAACTGTCTTGAAATCTCCTCATCAAGTTCCAGATGTTCATTAGAACTTATCCTTTTACCAGTATCAGAAGTTATTCTGCTCCCAGTATCAGAACTTGTTCTTTGACTTGTGGTTCCAGTTCTACTTGATGAAAGAACTTTGCCTTGACCATGACCTCCACCCATTCCAGAGTTTCCCGGGTCATCTTTCCTATCATCCTTTCCCTTCAGTGTCTTAATAGGTTTGCATTTGGACTTAATTACTTTCTCCCCCTTTTTGGCATCAGCAGGTAAAAGAAGAGAGTCAAGCAATTCCACTGAGGATTGGATCTCATTGAGTTGATTTTGGTGAGAAGCTTGATTCTTCAGAATTTCTTCAATTTGAGCTTGTTGCTTCTCCTAAGTTTTCTCAATGTAGGCAATTCTGTCAAAGGTAGGTTGGAAAAACCTTTTCTTTTCAAGTTTCAGATTCATATCTTGCTGGATTAAGTTTTCTTGAATTTTATTCACCTTGTCATGAGTTATTGGGTGTTGACCTTGAAGGTGCCTTGTACTCAATGCAGTAACTCTCAGCTGTGCCTTGAAATCATCATTTACCAGCATTTCATCAGCTTTTGCAAGATGCTCAACAAGAATCTTTTCAGAAAGAACAAAACTAACTGAGTTCCATTATGTAGTCCACTCCTTGCCTCTAGGAGTTTCACTCCAAGGTACTGGTGCTTCCCCTGTAACAAACTTCTTGACTAAATCAGCTTTATGAACAGTTTGTTGAGGTGCATGTGCTGATGGACCAGCTGCATCAGCATCTAAACTGGCAGCAGCTTCACCAGTAACTTCATCATTAGCAGCATTAGAACATATAGGATCAGCATCATCAACTTCCTCTGATAAAAGAATAGTATGCGAGGCTATTGAGTCTTCAACATCATCCTCTAAGTGCTGATCTCCAACTAAGTTCTGATCAACAACCATATTCTGATGCTCACCTAACATCTGTTCTTCAGTATCTAGATGCAGAGAAGGTGTTGTAGGCAATTCTGGATTAAAATCAGCATCAAGAAGTGGTGTTGTTGGTGGAGTGATTTGAGTAGGTGGAGCTTCTAGATTCAAAACCTGAGGCACTTCCAAATGATGGATATCAATGTCATCACTTGGCCCTTGGTTATCAGCATATACTGGAGATACTGGAGGTGTTGATAGGATATGCAGTTGGAATTATATTTTGAAAAATATGCACAGTGTCGGTGCCATAGTTGTAAAACCAACCAAACTCAGCCATTTATGTTGATATGAATAAAAAGAGAGTGAGTTTGTGAGAAAGTGAAGGATATTTTGGCTGGAATGAATCGTTGGTTTAAATAGCCAATGGAATACCAAGGGATGCGAGGACTGGACAACAATTACAAGTAAAAATAATGACCCCTCGACTCCCTAGACTGATGAGTAATAATAACAGCCATTGGAAGCTTAAAACAAGATTTAATGAGCACACGAAACAAGTAAAAATTACTGTGCATATACGAGTACCACTAACCCAAATTATGTTGACTGTTTATAACTCACCCAAACATATTCTGATTTTAAATATGACTATTTCAGATTGAACCACAAATAAGTCAAGTAAAGAATCAGGATTTAATATCAGAACTTAGACTTATATCAAAACATAACAGTCATCAGAACATGATTCCTTAACTCGAAAAGTGAATGTCTATTTCTGTAATTCTTCACACAAATAATGATTTTGTTTCTTCAGAACTTAATCATTAGAATTTCCAACATAACTTGTCCTCAGAATTTATGCAACTGACACTTAAACTGTTCATCTAAAATAACATTTATCACCACAGTAATTTTCATCATTCATATGGAGTGTATGTGTGTGCAGTAAGATAAATATCATATAAAGATTAAAGTCTGATTCACTTCAGTACATCTTAGAAATAAGGCATAACTAAGAACTTTGCTCAAAATCTGTCATTATTTTGAAGTCTACTTTAGAATGAGTTCATGCATGAGTCCACCTCAACTGTTTTGTGCTCATTTTATGCATCTTTTGAAATTCCTTTTTACAGTGGCTTCTCAGTGTAAGTGAGTCACGACTGCTTATCATAATTTATGCTATTATCAGAGTATTTCTCCAGTAATCATAGAGTGTGAAAAGTCACCAAGAAAATTTTATTTCGCTTTTCTAATGCATATTACTTAATACCAGCAATGCACTTGGGTCTTCCCTTCAACATTTTAACTCTAGACCTCAAAGGAGTACCTGATTTTTATTTCTTTTTCTTTTGATAAGTGAGGTTTATCAACACTTAGTACATCCATCAGATTTACTAACATCGGAACTTAACAGATAAGAAGCACTATTCTAGTTTTTGACTTAGTAATAAGATACACAAAGTAAACTTAACTAAGCTCAATATCAGAATTTGCTTGTGTTAAGAGATTTCCACATAAACAATTACTTCATACATGGGATCTTTAGTATATTAAATACTACTAGGTCAGCATCTAACACAATTATCCTCATTAGATTGAATAGTCACAGAAACATTCATATCACTATCAGAGTTTAAAAATTCACATCAAACAACAATCAGCACTTAAACAATTTTCAATTTAAGCACAGAATACACAAAGATAGTAATATCTATAAATACTGATCATAAAATCTGATGTATCAGAACATAAACTAAGCAGATTTAGAGAAAGAACCTGAAACCATTCCAAGTTTATTTACCAATCTTGTAAAAGTAGCTTCATACAGTGGTTTTGTGAAGATATCTGCTAGTTGTTGGTCTGTTGGAACAAAATGCAATTCCACTGTACCTTCATCCACATGTTCCCTTATGAAGTGGTACCTAATGCTGATGTGCTTTGTCATTGAGTGTTGAACTGGATTACCTATCATAGCAATAACACTTTGATTATCACAGTAAATAAGGATTTTAAAATATGTTAACCCATAATCCAGTAACTGATTCTTCATCCAAAGAATCTATGCACAACAGCTTCCTGTAACAATGTACTCTGCTTCTACAGTTGATGTGGAAATTGACTTTTGTCTTGCTAAACCAAGAAACTAATCTGCCTCCAAGAAATTGTCAGCTTCCACTTGTGCTTTTCCTGTCAATTTTGCATCCTGCAAAATCTGCATCTGAGTAACCTATTAGCTTAAAGTCTGATTCTCTAGGATACCACAATCCCAGATCAGCTATACCCTTAAGTTACTTGAAAATTCTTTTCACAGCTGTTAAGTGAGGTTCTCTTGGATCTGCTTGAAATCTTGCACAAAGACATGTAGCATACATGATATCAGGTCTACTTGCAGTAAGATAGAGTAGTGAGCCAATCATACCTCTGTAATCAATAATATCTACTGATGTACCAGTATCCTTATCCAATTTTATTGCAGTGGCCATGAGAGTGGATGCACTTGAACAATCTTGCATTCCAAATTTCTTCAGCAAATTTCTGGTGTACTTGGATTGACAAATAAAAGTGCCTTCTTCATTCTGCTTGACTTGAAGGCCCAGAAAATAGCTAAGTTCCCCCATCATACTCATTTGATATCTTGACTGCATCAGTTTGGAAAACTTCTTACAAAGTTTGTCATTTGTAGAACCAAAGATGATATCATCAACATCTATTTGGACCAAAAGTAAGTCCTTTCCATGGTTGAGGTAGAACAGTGTTTTATCAATAGTTCTTCTGTTAAACCCACTTTTCAGAAGAAACTGAGCTAAAGTCTCATACCATGCTCTTGGATCTTGCTTGAGGCCATAAAGTGCTTTATCAAGCCTGTAGACATGATGTGGAAGTTTAGAATCTACAAAGCCTGGAGGTTGTTCAACATATACTTCCTCTTCCAATTCTCCATTGAGAAAATCAATTTTCACATCCATTTGAAAGACTATAAACTTTTTGTGAACAGCATAGGCCAAAAAATATCCTTATGGCTTCCAACTAGCAACTGGTGCAAATGTTTCATCATAGTCAATTCTCTCCTGTTGAGAATATCCTTTTGCAACCATCCTTGCTTTATTCCTTGTAATTATGCCATCACTATCAGTTTTGTTTCTGAACACCCACTTTGTACCAACAACAGATCTGTTCTTTGGTCTTGGCACTAGGGTCCAGACTTTATTTCTTTCAAATTCATTTAACTCTTCCTGCATTGCTTGCACCCAATCAGCATCTTGAAGAGCTTCTTCCATTTTCTTTGGTTCAGTCTGAGAAAGAAAAGAATTATAGAGACATTCATTTGAAGTAGCTGTTCTAGTTCTGACACCTGCATCAAGATTTCTAATAATTAAGTCAGGTGTATGTGATTTAGTCCACTTTCTTGCAGATGGAAGGTTTTCTCTAGAACTGGATGCTTCCCCATGATCCACGCTGTCTTCATCAACATTTTCTGATGCTCCCCCTGAAATTATGCTCTCTGAGTTGGATCCTTCATTATTTAAGTTTCCAGAATTATCAGAACTTGGCTCATCAAAACTTGATGAATCAGAACTTGAAGAGCCAGTTGTAGGTTATGATGCTTCTTGAGATGTGGTTGTATCTTCAGTATGCTCACCCTGCACAGGTGCATCTTCCTTTGGCGTAGTCACCACAGTTTCAATAACAACAGAGTTTAATCCATCAGAGTTTGCAGTATCATGATTTAGACAGTCATGATTTAGACTGTTAGGATTTAGACTGTCAGGATTTAAAGTATCAGAATTTAAATCTTCATTTTCAAATCTCAGATGATCATGATCATTGAAATCTTCAAGTCCAGTAATCTTCTTATCATCAAAAAGAGACATTGATAGATTCCATGACAACCCTTGTTCTTAAATTGTAGACTCTGAAGGCTTTTGTGGAAAGTGGATATCCAACAAAAATTCCTTCATCAGCTTTTAGATCAAATTTGGATAGCTGTTCAGGATGAGTCTTAAGAACAAAACACTTGCATCCAAATATATGAAAATACTTCAGATTTGGTTTCTTTTCTTCACCATCTCATATGGTGTCTTTCCATGCTTGTTAATGAGTGTTGCATTCTGAGTGAAACAAGCAGTCTGCACAGCTTCAGCCCAAAAATAGGTTGGTAGCTTTGCTTCATCAAGCATAGTTCGTGCAGCTTCAATAAGAGTTCTATTCTTTCTTTCAACAACTCCATTTTGTTGTGAAGTTCCAGGAGCAGAAAATTCCTGCTTTATTCCATGGTCTTTGCAGAACTCTTCCATGATCAAATTCTTGAACTCATTGCCATTATCACTTCTTATAATCTTCACAGAATCTTTGACCAATTTATCCAGTTGCTTGACATGATCAATCAATATGGATGGAGTTTCACTTTTTGTGTGCAAGAAATACACCCATGTGTATCTGGTGAACTCATCCACTATGACCATAGCATATTTCTTCTTTACAGTAGACATGACATTCACTGGACCAAATAGATCAACATGTAGTAGGTGATAAGGCTCAAGAATTGATGATTCAGTCTTGCTCTTGAATGAAGATTTTCTTTGTTTTTCCTTCTGACATGAATCACAAAGGCCATCAGGAGCAAATACTTATTTTGACAGTCCTCTCACAAGATCTTTCTTGACTAGTTCATTTATATTGTTGAAATTTAAATGAGAGAGTTTCTTGTGCCAATTCTAGCTTTCTTCAATTGATGCTCTACTCAACAGACAGATTGCAGAACCATCAGTACTTGTTGAAAGCTTGGATTCATAAATGTTACCATGCCTATATCCTTTCAGAACAACTTTGCCTGTAGATTTACTTACAACTTCACAGTGTTCTTCAAAGAAATCCACATGATAACCTCTGTCACAGATTTGACTAACACTCAGCAGACTGTGTTTAAGTCCTGAGACCAGAGCTACTTCTTCAATGATGACATTCCCCAGATTGATATTCCCATATCCCAAGGTTCTTCCAATGTAGCCATCTCCATAAGAAATACTTGGGTCAACTTTCTCCACAAAGTCTGATAGCAGGGCTTCATTTCAAGTCATAAGTCCTGAACATCCACTGTCCAGAACTAGGATGTTTATCCTGTTTCCCTGCAATCACAAAGACCATTAATGATTAGTTTTAAGGACCCAGACTTGCTTGGATCCTTTGGCCTTATTAAGTTTTTTAACATTTGCAGCGGATTTAGCATCAGAGTTTATGTTAACATTTTTCTTATCAGCATTTACACTATCAGACTTTATATCAGAACTTACACTAGAAGGAACAATGCTAACTTTCTTTAAAGAAGGTTTTATTTGATAATAATCATAGTATAAACTATGATATTCCTTACAAGTATAAATGGAATGCCATAAACTACCACAATGAAAATAAGAATTTTGTGGCTTATATCTAACAGACTGAATCTTAACTCCTGACTTTGAAGGTAAGGAGTTTATGTTCTTATTTTTCCTGCAAAAAGAAGTCAGCTGGTTAGAATTTCCACAGTTATGACATGTCTTTCTAGGAGCATTAGGAACAGGCTTATAATCATTACTTTTATTCACACCTTTCTTTCCATTCCTATTTTTCCAAGGTGACTTTATCTTGTTTACATTCTTAACATCTTTCAGCTTGTGCTTAAGTTGCTTCTTAGTCATTAAGCCTATGCTAACTTTAGTTGGATTTTGCTGTTTTAGTTTGTCAGAAGTTAATTCCTCTTTAACTTCTGATTTCTCAGTATCAGACTTTACAGCTACAAACTTAACAGGTTTTACCTTTGGCTTTTGTTTAACAACTATAGGCTCAATTTCTACAATTCCTTTATCATTCTTATCATCTCCATAACCTAAGCCTTCTTTCCAGTTTCCACTACTTAACAAATTATAAGTTGTTCTGCCAGAGTTAGTCCAATTCCTGATAATCTCTCTTTCCTTTTCTAACTCAGTTTTTAGAGATTCATTCATTTTAAGTACTTTATCCCTAACATAGAAAGCATCATCTCTATCTTTCTGAGTTTCATGGAACATGACTAACTCTTTTTCTAAATAGTCATTTCTCTTTTTATAAGCAAGATTTTCAGAAGTTAATCTTTCACATGTTAAAGTTTAATCTCTATAACTAATAAATATGGTTTTAAGATATCTTCTCAACTCATTAATATCATCAGTATGAAAGGCATAAGTAGTTTGAGGTACCTTTAACTCAGCAGCATCAGAACTGCTATCAACATCTGCCATTAAGGTATAGTTCTCCTCACTTTCAGAATCTGAAGTGTCTGTCCATCTTTTCTTCTTTGTGACAAGAGCCTTGTCTTTGTCACTCTTCACTTTCTTGCAATCAGGAGATATGTGGCCTTTCTCACCATAGTTGTAGCATTTGACATTTGTGTAATCTCCTCTGTCAGACTTCCCTCCTTTGCCTTCAGATTTCCTGAAACTCTTTTTATCAGAACTTGCACCTTTCCTGGAAAACTTCTTTCCCTTCCTGAATTTTTTGTATGCAATCCTTGTGATTCCTTTCACCATAAGAGCACACAGCTTCATCATCTCTTCATCAGCATCCATCTCAGGTAAGCTTTCAGTTTGTGAGTCATCATCACTATCAGAACTTGATGACTCAGTATCAGACTTTGTGATGAGAGCTTTTCCCTTGCCTTTCCTTGAGGTAGCTGCTTTGGGGGATTCCTCCTTAGCCTTAAGAGCAACTGTCCTTGACTTTCCTCCTTTCCTCTTGCTTCTTTGTTCCATCTCAAGTTCATGAGTCTTGAGCATCCCATAAATTTCATCAAGAGTTGTTTCTTCAAGATTATAGTTGTCTCTTATAATTGTGGCCTTCAAATCCCAACTTTCAGGAAGAGCTAACAAGAATTTATGGCTTGAGTGTTCAAGATCATATTCCTTATCAACTAGTGACAAATCATTCAAGAGTTTGACAAATCTGTCATATAAATCAGTCAATGACTCATTAGGCTTTGAGTCAAAGTGTTCATACTCTTGTGTGAGTATAGTCTTCCTGTTCTTCTTAATTAAATCAGTTCCCTGGCATCTTGTCTCCAAGGCATCCCATATCTCCTTTGCAGTCTTGCAGTTAATTACCCTATTTGACATTACATTATCAATGGCACTATGCAGCAAGTGTCGTACCTTAGCATCCTTAGCAATTGATGTTATATCTTCAGCAGTGTAATCACTCTTCTCCTTTGGTATAGACTTTGCCGCTTCACCTGCAACTGCAACAACGAGTTTGGTTGGCTTGTGTGGTCCTTCATTGATTCTGTCAAGATATTCTGGATCTGTATCTTCCACAAACATAGACATCCTCACCTTCCATATGGGATATTCAGATGGTTTCAGTATGGGAACTCTAATAGTCTCATATCGACTATGGATTTGAGTTTTTGGAGGTTCTTCAGTTTTGGTGGACTTGGTTGGAGTTTCTGCTTCAGACATGATTGCTTTTGGATCTTAAACTAGTTGTGTGTTAACATATCTGCTCTGTTACCACTTGTTAGGTCACACACACTGTAGAAGGGGGTTGAATACAGTATTTAGCACAATCAATTCGAATTAAAGAACACAAGTAACAGAAAATAGACTTTATTCAATATAATAAACTCTGTTACAATGTGGAACTGTCATCTCTCAGTGATGAGCAAATTATCACGAGAGCTACAAGGATTACAATGAGTATTATTCTCGATAATGATAACACCTATAGTGTAAACCCTATGTCTGTATTTATATACACAGTTACAAGATAATCTCTAATTGATACGGAATATAATTCTGCTTCCTAAAATATATCAATCAGTTATCTTTTCTTCCAAGTATTCTATTCTTCATAGAATTCCTTCTTCATGCATATCTCTTCTTGCGTTTGTCTTGATCTTCTTTCCTTTCAATCAGCCGCCTTCCTTATCTGAAAGTCCCCTTAAGTCCTGATATTATCTTCTGATAAATATCTCCTGATAACTTAAGTTCTGACAACTTAAGTTCTGACTTCAGTATAAATGCTGATTTCCAGTTAAGTACTGAGTTGTCCTGTTTAAGTAAGATCTGAAAACTAAACACAAATCATATTAGACATGACATTATCAAATATATCTAACAGACTCGGTGCCGAACATTCTGGAAAACTTTTACAAAATCCTGAATTGAATCGTGGATCCTGATTTGATATAATAGACGCAGGGACCCCATGACAAACTACTATTTCCTTCAAATACATGTGAACCAACTTATCCAGTGAATATCTTTCATTAATAGGCAAGAAATGAGCTGATTTAGCCAACTCGTTCACCATAACTTAATTAGCATCATGGTTTGCTTTTGTTCTTGGTAATCTGACTATAAAACCCAGAATAATATACTCCTATTTCCATTCTGTATTTCTAATGGTTGCAATAATCCACTAGGACTCTGACACTTGCCTTACTTCTTTAATATGCCTAACACCTCCTGATCCGTTGTAAAATTTCCTTTTCGTATTCGGATATCAATATTTTTCTTTTAACTTCTGTATATTTTGGTATTTCTTGCATGGAATACTTAGGATTGTAAATTCCCTTTAGGATCTCATTCCTTAATTCTGCCACTCGTAGCATCCAAGGTCTGAAAGAAAATCTGAGGATACTGTGATCTTTCTTTTAAGTGCATAAATTTCCTCTCATTAAACTGTTAATATCGTGATCCATTATTTCCTATTGCTAACTGTTAACATCCTGATCCAACATCTTCTTTTGATATCTTTTTATCTTCTCTTAACAACTTCGACTGAAAGGTCATACTATCCATCCTTGTCCCTTTTGGATTATGAATTCTGACTTCCAATTCTAACTTGTAAAATTCCATAGATAATTCTTCTGGTGCAGTCTCTATGTTCATTCTCTCCTTTTTGCTTATCATTTACCACTAAATTTGCTTTTCCTTGTGAATACATACTTCAAAATTACGAATTTGAAAAAGAATTAACCTTATTCGAAGATTTTTATATGGATACGATCGTCTCGTCGAGAGCTTCGTTTTGACTATTCATACGCCTCCATTGGATTCCAATAACGTATTCAAATACTCGTTTGATTCCGAAGAACACGAAGAACACGGTTCGTTTCTCTGGATACTTATCTATTTAACTGTTTGCAAATAATTTTCTGTACAAAATAAAATACGGTAAAGGCTAATTATATTTACGAAATATTGGTACCCCGTTGGATCATACCGGATATAAAATATTACGTTTATTTGTAAAAAGCAGATCCAAACCGGTACCGATTTCAGGATAATTATCCAAACCGGTACAATTTGTATTGCGGTCTTGGTCTCAGCGCCTGGTTACACGTATTACGAGGTGATAATTATAATAGTTTAATAAAAAGATCCCGTTTGTCAAAAATATGAGTTTTATTGATTTACCGAAACGAATCTTGTATCGAAAATATTGCGCTGGGACCCGCACAGGACAAACCGTACGCCGGATTGAAAAAGTCAAAACATGGAAAATGCTCGAAATATTGCAATTAGGTTAGGAAGGAGTTATCGGAAGAGTTTCGAGTTGTAAAAACGTAAAAACGGTTGAAGTCGGTTGGTTCCCGATTATACAAAATAGTTTATAAATATTCGGAAAAATAATTTATTAAATCCATAAATCATTTATAAAATCATAAATCAACATAAAAATCAATAGAAAAATATGACAATTATCTATATTTTATTTTGGACATATAAAAATTAAAATACTCAAATTATATCATATTTACATATGAAACACATATACCACTTCACAGATAATTCACCAAAAATTCATATAATAATCACATAATATTTATTTATTAACAAAATAATTACACGTCATATCCCCGATATTACAAAAATCCTCTTTACAACAATCAAATGTGATTCTTTGGGATTTGCTTGAAATATAGCACACAGACATATTTCAAATATGATGTCTGGTCTACTAGCAGCTAAGTACAACCAAGTTCCAATCATTCCTCTATAAACTGAAATGTCTACACTTTTTCCTTTCTTATCTTCATTCAACTTAGTAGCTGTAGACATAGGTGTTGATGCAGGTGAGCAGTCACCCGTTCCAAATTTCTTCAATAAATCTTTGACATACTTGGTTCGACTGATAAAAATTCCATCACTTCTTTGGCTAACTTGAAGGGCAAGGAAGTAACTTAATTCTCCCATCATTCTCATCTCATACTCACTCTGCATGAATTTAGAGAATCTTTGGCATAGCTTTTCATTTGTAGAACCAAAAATAATATCAACCACATAGATTTGAACTAGGATAATATCACCATCATGCTGCTTGTAGAATAGAGTCTTGTCAATTGTACTTCTTTTAAATCCATGTTTGAGTAAGAATTTTGACAGTATGTCATACCATGCTCTAGGTGCTTGCTGCAATCCAAAAAGGGACTTTAACATTTTGTGAAAAAAGTATGGAAATTATGGATCTTCAAAGCCAGGTGGTTGTTGTACATAGACTTCTTCTTCTAATTAACCATTAAGGAATGCACTCTTTACATCCATTTGATACACCTTGAAATTTGAATGTGCAGCAAATGTAAGAAAGATTATTATTGCTTTAAGTCTTGCAATGGGAGCAAAAGTTTCATCATAATCAATTCCTTCTTCTTCTGAGTAGCCTTTGGCAACTAGTCTTGCTTTATTCCTTGTCATAATTCTATTTTCATCGATCGTGTTCCTGTACACCCATTTTGTTCCAATAATGCTTCTATTCTTTGGTGCATGAACCAATTCCTAAACTTTATTTCTTTAAAATTAATTTAGCTCTTCCTGTATGGTAGTTATCCAATCAGGATCAATTAGAGCTTCCTCAATTTTCTTAGTCTCAATTTGTGAAAGAAAGCATCCATGCATGCATTCATTTGCAGTTGCACTCCTAGTCTTCAATCCAGCATTTGGATCACCAATTATTACATCTCTTGTATGACTCCTATCCCATTTTCTAGTATGATCTTATTGACTAGAGTTTCCTGTATTTTCTTCATTGGTGGCATGACTTGCAGAACTGTCATCTCTTTCACCCCCTGAGTTTGTGCCATCAAATTCAGGTGAGCTTCTACTTTGACAAAAATCCTCATTTCCATGGTTCACTTATTCAATTATTTCTTCATCCATTCTATTGACTATATTGATCTTGGCATCATCTTCAGAATCACTATCAATGTTTAGATTTTCAAATTTTAGGGCTTCAGCTTCATTTTCAACAAGGCATTCCAAGCCTAGACACTTGTCTTGCGTTATAGAACCTTCATCGTGATGAGACATCTCTTCCTCATGAGATTATGATCTTGATCAGCCCCTTCTTCTTGCGCCAATTTATTGACGGAGGAATTTGGTAACAACAAAATTTGAGGTTCGTCGCCGGAATCAAGATCTATGATGGTGGTTCTTTTCCTGAGAAGTGAGCGGAGTGTGGTGGTTGTGATGAATTGGGGGCTGAGATCGCTTAGGGTTGGTGGTGGCTCCTTAAGGCTCTCGCTTCCGACCTCTTGCAATTTTCTTACGTATCTCTATTTATAGGGAATCAAGCCAACGTAGTTCTTGGGGAATAAGAAATCTCTTATCCCGAGGCCTAGTAGGAAAGCTACTGAAAACCGTCTTCTATTAGATTTAGGAATGTACGCCGATGAGGCCCAACCACAAAGGCCTAAGGCTCATCCACGACTTCGAGACTTCACAGATAAGGCATCTCCCTGGCCAAGGATAACCCTCTGCTATCAACTATTTCTCTAGTCCGTGGATGCAGGTATAGCTATGGTTCATCCCAAATGTTGGACGCATCTTTGTCCCCCAGATAAAGAGCCCCTACCAGATTATAGGACAAGTGATCCCAAGCTTTTGGGTGCAAAGTGCAGGATACTCCAAAGTCTCCCACCGAGAACACCCATTGACTACAGAGACAGAGCTCCCAAAGCACACACCAGAGTTTACCCCATATCCCCATTGAGGACACTCATTGGTTACATGAGGAGGCCTTTCGTCCAGGTACCGCTGGAGGTCTGACCACAGACACCGCCTTCTTGTGGTTGCAGTACAGGAAGGAGTTCTTCAATAGAGTGCCTTCCACAAATAGGTTAGTAATAATAATCTCCTTCTTCCTTGATACATCCAAAGAATCCATCTAAGTAACCATGCTGAAATCCCATCCAAGCCATCTCTTCTACTTAGAGCGCGCCCTAAGACCTTCCACATGTGAGGAGCTAACTTAGAGAATTACTCAAATTCCCTTCTTCATGTAACAATAGGGTGCGCCTCCTTCACTAATGAGGGCGTGCCTTGATTATTTAAAGTGTTTTAGCATTAATCTTTCTATAAGCATAAGGGCGCGCCTCCCCATATCTGTAGGGCCCGCCTCCCCATATCTATAGGGCGCACCTTCTTCCTTCATGATAAAAATAGATGCCTTATCTTTTCCTTATTTTAGGCATCAATATCCCAATTCTGATCAATTGACCCGGTTTTGACCCGAACAAGGTTTATACCAAATTTTGGGCATAACCCTTTGTAAGAGCTGAACTCGAGTATTCACATAACCTAGAAGCTCTTAAGAATATTATTTTTGAGAGAGTTTTGTAACAGTTTATTAAAGATCAATATAAACTATTATTTGATTCATCTGTTCCTACTTTACTTTCATAATACACCGATTTGTTAAGTAATTATATCCAACCCCCTTAAACAATTAGTTTAATGGGCAACAAGTGGTATCCGAGCGGTCAAATAACTGTTAATTTGTAAAGGTCAATATATCTGGAAGTAAATATGAGAACATGAAATTTCCCATCCTGAAGAAAGCTGATTACTCTACATGGAGAGTAAAGATGTTGATGTTCTTCGAAGCTATTGATGATGCATATATTGATATCATCAAAACATGACCTCCATACCCTATGGAAGCTATAGCTATGACTGCAGATGCTCCTAAACAATTTGTCAGGAAGGAAAGATCAAAGTGTTCAGATCCTGAAAAGCTGCAATGCTTAAGGATGCTAAAGTCATGAATATTCTCCATAAAAGTTTGGACAATGTGATGTCAAACAGATTGATTTCCTGCAAGACTACAAAGGAGATATGAGATTCCTTGGAAACACGGTGCCAAGGTACAATGGCAATACAGATTAATAGAAGAGCTGTTCTTGTGCAAGAATATGAGCAATTTGATGCTAAGGCAGATGAGTCAATTACTGATATATATATATATATATAATCTATTTATGACACTATTGAATGATTTATCATTGGTTGGAAAAGAATATGAAGAGAAGACTCAAACACCAACTTTCTGAGAGCTCTTCCAGAAGATTGGGATACTCAGGCATCAATATGATCTTGATTTTCTGACTCTGGATGAAGTGTATGGGATGTTGAAAACTTATGACTTGGAGATCCAGCAAAGGAAAAATAGAAAGGGTTAGAAGATGAAAATTGTGGCTCTTAATGATGAGACTCATAATGGCAAAGAAAAGATGAGTGAGAGGTCTAGGAGAAGGAACATTATGGAAGAATCAGATACTGACAATGTATCAGATCCTGACACAGATACTGAAGAGGATTCTGAGATTGATTTGGATGATCCTCAAGTTGTTGAAATAACTGCAATGCTTGTGAAAGGCTTCAGAATGATTAGGTTTGCAAAACCACAGAGAAAAGGTGGTTTCAATAGAAGGTTCTCTGCTGATGGCAAAGACAGGTTCAGAAAGAGTGATGGTCAATACACCAAGGGAAGGAAGTTTGAAAAGACCAAGGTGACATGTTACAATTGTAATGAAAGGGGACATCTGGCTAATGAGTGCCCCAAGACAACTGGAAAGGCTTTGGTCACAATAAACTCCAACAGAGACTTGATGGACTCGTCAGGAACTGACAATGATGATGAATGCTATGCACTCAAGGCAAGTTATGGAGAGGATGCCGCAGGAAACGGTAAGGTACCTTTAGTTATATTTCATGTTGATACTGATAATTTATCTGAACTTAAAACTTTTTATACTCTTTGCATGATAATTTTAAAAGTAAGACTATTGAATGTGATAGTTTGATTGCTGATAATAAGAGGCTTAGTGAAAGAAATGATTTTCTAGAAGCAGAAATAGTTTGCATGCATGAGAATGAAAAAGCATGTAAGAAGGCACACCATAATAAAACTCAGATAAACATCAAGTATGCTAGATAGGAAAGTTTTAGAAAAAGAAAGAGAGGTGTTTAAAACATGGATGACTTCAGGAAAGAAAGTTCATAATTTCATCAGTGATAAAAAGTGGAAAGAATGTCTAGGTTATAATAAATTTACTGACAGAAATATCAATAAATCCATTAATAACACTATTCCATTTAAGTTTGTTGGAACTGATGAAAGAGGATTGCAGTTTGTCTATGAAGTTGGCTCTACCTCTAAGAATACTGCTTGATAAGTGACATTTTATACCACTTAGAATGTCTTATAATGGCTTGAATTGATGTCTTGAAATCAGGTATTTTGTGTATTTGATGCATTTTTCAAGTGTTTTTGCATTTCAGGGTATAACTTGCGTATGTAGGAAGAATTCATCAGAAATAAGCCTAGGGAAGTGCTTGGCATTGGTTGTGGGAAGTTAGGAGCAGAACGCAGCAGAAATTGGGAGCAGAATGAGAAATTTTCCAGTAGCCTGCTGGGCGCCCGCTTAGGAATGCTGGGCGGCCGTTCAGGAGCTTGGGTGCCCGCTCAGGAAAGCTGGGCGGCCGCTCAGGGTCGAGAATTTTAAATACTGATTTTTTATAATCCTTATTCTGTTGGACTTCTGAGACGGCTGGTTCTTGTGGGCTTCTATATAAGTAGTTTTTAGAGACGTTTCATAAAAGGGTGGTATTCAGCAAGGAGCAAGGAGCAAGGAGAGAAGGAAGAAGACCGTTTTAGCACATCGCAACGAAGAAGAGGAAGTATAAATTTTCTTGTGATTCTTTTATTCATTATATCAGTGGATGCTAGTTTTCTTTACTTTGAACCTTATTACTCTTGTGACGTACTCTGGTTTTAATAAGTATTTTTATTAGTTTATATTGTGTGTTATTATCATGTTTTCATATGAACCCATGGTGATGATGAGTTCTATCATGGGCTGATCGTGATCATGGGGTCGTAACGGATTTACTATGGATTTCTCTAGTTAGTTATTTAATACCTTAGTGTGTGATGATTGTATGATATCTAGCATAGGTTGTGCTTATTCATCTTATGTGCGTCGCGAACATATAAGATAGGCTGTTAATCTCCTGTGAAGCGACGGTGGATCTTGAGTTTAGAACTTGCCATGCTAGCATAGGTTCATGTATGTGTATGCATGATTAGTGGGTAACTCTAACCGTTTTACTTGCCCTGTGTAATCATAAAGAATAACTTGTGCTTAAATCATTATATTGTCAAATTCTGTAGATATATAGGGTCTCAATATAATTGATGCCTATTCAACTTCTATCTTAATTGTGGATGTTTGGTAGAATGATATTAGTACAATGAAAGTTGGCTTTTATCAGTTTCGTGTTGTTCGATTAATATCATCACCGTCACATGCTAAGGGTAATAACAATGACTATTGAAGGAAGTAGTAATGAAGTTATGATCTCATGTGTGTTTAATATTGTTAATTCAAGTGTCAATTAAGTGTTTAATTCTCGTAGTTAATTGTAGTTAATAAGTAGTTAATCAAATCTAAGTCTTATTGTCTTGACATTGAGAAGTAATCATACATTGGCGAGTAAGTTTTAATTGAACATAATTAGTCTGAGTCTCTGTTGGAACGAACTAGAAATTATTCTATATTACTTGCAAACGTGTATACTTATGTGAATTATTAGCACGTGTTTTGTGTCTAACAAGTTTTTGGCGGCGCTTCCGGGGACTCGGCGTATTTGTTTAGTTTATGTACTTGCCATCAGTGGTCATTAGGACTCATTGATTAAGACATGCTACTTATTTTTTCCGGTTGTGTTTCAGGTACTCTAGCGAGCGTTTATACAAACACGTTCTCGCACTCGCAAGAGAACTTTAGATACGGCTGAGGAGACAGACTCAGTTCTTGATATTCCGGAGAACATAGATTTTGAAGATTCGGATAAAGAGAGTGAGCAGAAAGAACCAGTAATCATGGGTGATCGTATAGTTCCAGCAGCAGATCCAGCTCTTATAGACTTTTCTCGGCCTAAAATTGATGACATTGAGTCAAGCATCCTTCATCCAGCTATTCAGGCTAACACTTTTGAAATCAAGTCGGGCTCTATTCAGATGGTGCAGAATTCTGTTTCTTTCGGAGGTGTTGCGATTGAAGACCCCAACATGCAAATCAGGAATTTTATCGAGATCTGTAGTACTTTCAAATATAATGATGTGACTAATGAGGCTATCAAGCTGAGGCTTTTCCCATTCTCTCTGAGGGATAAAGCTAAGGACTGGTTACATTTTGAGCCAGTTGTGTCCATCACTACTTGGCAAGATCTTGCGCAAAAGTTTCTGGTAAAGTTCTATCCAATGGCGAAGACTGCAGCTATGAGGAGTGCTCTTACTCAGTTTGTGCAGCAACCAACAGAATCTATATGCGAAGCTTGGGAGTGCTACAAGGAGATGTTGAGAAATTTTCCACACCATGGTATGCCTGACTAGATGGTGATCACTGGTTTCTATAATGGTTTGGGGGCCCAATCTCGGCCCATGCTCGATGCAGCAGCTGGAGGCGCCTTGTGGGCCAAAAGCTATACTGAGGCTTATAATCTTATTGAAACTATGGCTGCAAATGGGCATCAAAACCCAACTCAAAGGATGATGTCTGGGAAGGTAGCAGGTATTCTGGAAGTTGATGCAGCTACAGCTATTGCAGCGCAGCTCCAAGCGCTGTCTTTGAAGGTCGATTCTTTAGCCAACTATGGAGTCAATCAGATAGCTATGGTCTGTGAGCTTTATGCAGGTTCTCATGCCATGGATCAGTGTTCTCTTGTTAATGAATCTGTTCAGTATGTGAACAATTATCAGTGACCGCAACAGCCTGTGCCAGCTACTTATCATCCTAACAACAGAAATCATTCCAATTTCAGTTGGAGTAATAATCAGAATGTTGTTCAGCAACCATATCAGCAACCTGTAAGTAAACAGTTTAATCCACCTCGATTCCAGCAACCACAATATTACGCTGAAAGGCAATCATATCCTCAACAAGGAGGTGCTGCTCTACCTTCTAGTGCTGATTTCGAGGAGCTCAAGTTGTTGTGCAAAAGTCAGGCTATTTCTATCAAGACCTTGGAAAATCAATTCGGTCAATTAGCCAATATTGTGCTTAATCGTCAACCTGGCACACTTCCCAGCGATACTGAAGTGCCAGGTAGGAAGGAAGCTAAGGAGCAAGTAAAGGCTGTCACCTTAAGGTCTGGAAAAGTTGCTGATGCTGAAAAAGTGAAAGATGGAGAAGCTGAAGTTGTTAATGAAGAAGAGAAGCAAAAGGAGAAAGTGGCAGAACCAAGGAAGATTACTGTTGAACACACTCTGCCTGAGGGTAATACAGGGGAAAAACAGCTCTATCCTTCACCACCTTTCCCTAAGAGATTGCAACAACAAAAATTGGATAAGCAGTTCGGTAAGTTTTTGGAGGTGTTCAAGAAACTTCACATCAACATACCTTTTGCTGAGGCTCTGGAGCAAATGCCTAGTGATGCAAAATTCATGAAGAGTATTCTTTCAAGGAAGGTGAAACTGGATGACCTTGATACCTTTGCTCTAACAGAAGAGTGCAGTGCTGTGCTGCAATATAAATTACCTCCAAAGCTTAAAGATCCAGGTAGCTTCACCATTCCTTGCACTATTGGCAAGTTTTCTTTCGACAAATGCCTGTGCGATTTGGAAGCAAACATCAATATGATGCCATTGTCTATCTTCAAAAAGTTGAATTTTCCTGATCCAAAGCCCACCTACATGTCTCTATAATTGGCTGATCATTCTATTACATACCCACGAGGCATCGTGGAGGACGTGTTAGTAAAGGTGGATAAGCTCTTCTTCCCTGCAGACTTTGTCATTTTAGATTTCGAGGAAGATAAGAAGATTCCCATAATCTTGGGAAGACCTTTCTTGGCTACAGGCCATACCTTGATAGATGTGCATAAAGGTGAACTTACTATGAGGGTGCAGGATCAGGATGTGACATTCAATGTATTCAAGGCAATGAAATTCCCTACAGAAGATGAGGAGTGCTTAAAGGTGGATTTGATTGATTCTGCGGTAACTTCAGAACTTGATCATATACTAATGTCTGATGCCTTAGAGAAAGCCTTAGTGGGGGAATTTGACAATGATGATGATGATGGCAATGAGCAACTACAGTATCTAAATGCTTTTCCTTGGCGGCGAAATCTAGATATGCCATTTGAATCTCTTGGTACTACTGATCTCAAGAATGTTGAAGGAAAGATCAAACCATTTATTGAGGAGGCACCTACTTTGGAGCTTAAATCATTGCCTGAACACTTGAGGTATGCTTTTTTAGGAGATGCATCTACTTTACCTATTATTATTGCATCTGACCTTTCAGGTAGTGAAGAAGACACACTCTTGAGGATCTTGAGAGAATTCAAATCGGCCATTAGATGGACTATAGCAGATATCAAAGGGATCAGCCCTTCGTACTGTATGCATAAAATTCTACTAGAGGAAGGTAGTAAGCCGACTGTTGAGCAACAGCGAAGACTTAATCCTATCATGAAAGAAGTGGTGAAGAAGGAAATTCTGAAGTGGCTAGATGCAGGAATCATATATCCTATTTCTGACAGTTCTTGGGTGAGCCCCATACAATGTGTACCTAATAAATGAGGTATAACTGTGGTAGCAAATGAGAAGAACGAGCTCATCCCCACTCGAACAGTCACAGGATGGAGGGTATGCATGGATTATAGAAAGTTGAACAAAGCCACAAGGAATGATCACTTCCCTCTTCCATTAATTGATCAGATGCTTGACAGGTTGGCTGGTCATGAGTATTATTATCTTCTAGATGGCTATTCGGGGTATAATCAGATTTGCATTGCACCAGAAGATCAAGAAAAGACTACATTCACTTGTCCATTTGGCACGTTTGCTTTTCGCAGAGTTTCGTTTGGCTTATGTGGTGCACCTGCCACTTTTCAGAGATGTATGATGGCTATATTCTCTGATATGATTGGAAACAATATCGAAGTGTTCATGGACGACTTCTCCGTCTTTGGACATTCGTATGATGAATGTTTGAATAATCTTCAATCGGTGCTCAAAAGGTGTGTGGAAACTAATTTGGTGCTCAATTGGGAAAAATGTCACTTTATAGTGCGTGAAGGCATTATTCTTGGGCATAAAGTCTCTAGCAAGGGTCTTGAGGTGGAAAAAGCCAAGGTGGGAGTCATTGAAAATCTTTCACACCTATTTATGTGATAGGAATCCGTAGTTTTCTTGGTCATACGGGTTTTTATCGGCATTTAATCAAGGACTTCTTGAAGATATCTAAGCCGTTGTGCAACTTGCTCGAGAAAGATGTGCCTTTCAAATTTGATGATGAATGTTTGGCGGCATTTGAGGCTCTCAAGAAGAGTTTGATAACTGCACCAGTTATTACGACACCTGATTGGACATAACCTTTTGAGCTGATGTGTGATGCGAGTGATTATGCAGTGGGAGCAGTTCTTGGGCAGCACAAGAATAATCTTTTTCATGTGGTCTATTATGCTAGTAAGACTCTAAATGGAGCTAAAATGAACTACACCACTACTGAGAAGGAGCTCTTGGCTATAGTCTTTGGTTTCAAAAAATTTCGATCTTATCTGCTTGGGACAAAGGTGACAGTATTCACTGATCATGCTGTCATTCGCTATTTGGTCTCAAAGAAGGATTCAAAGCCTAGACTTATTCGTTGGGTGCTCTTGCTACAGGAATTTGATTTAGAGATCAAGGATCGAAAAGGTACTGAGAATTAAGTAGCTGACCATCTCTCTAGATTGGAGAATCCCGGTTCGACTTTATATGATAAGACATTGATCAACGAATCTTTTTCGGATGAGCAGTTGTTCGTAGTTCAGGAGGAAGAGCCATGGTTCGCAGATATTGTGAACTATCTTGTCAGCAATATAATGCCTCCTAATATAAATGCAGCTCAAAAGAAGAAGTTTCTGCATGAGGTGAAGTGGTACATGTGGGATGAACCATATTTATTTAGACAGGGAGCTGACCAGATCATCAGGAGATGTATCCCATTCTGTGAGATGAAGGGGATATTACGAGACTGCCATTCCACAGTTTATGGTGGACATTATGGTGGTGAAAAGACGGCAGCTCGTATTTTGCAAGTAGGTTTTTTCTGGCCTACATTGTTTAAGGATGCGCATTAGTTCATTTTAAGGTGTGATCGTTGCCAAAGAGTGGGGAATCTTACTAGAAAGGATGAGATACCTTTAAATGTGATGCTTGAAGTCGAGGTCTTTGATGTTTGGGGAATCGATTTCATTGGACCATTTGTCTCATCCTGCAATAATCAGTACATCTTGCTGGCGGTATATTATTTCTCGAAATGGGTAGAAGTCAAGGCTCTACCGACGAATGATGCAAAGGTAGTGTTGAATTTTCTTCATAAGCAGATATTCACAAGGTTTGGAATGCCACGGGTAATCATAAGTGATGAGGGGTCGCATTTCTGCAATCGTAAGTTCACTTCTATGATGCAGCACTACAATGTGAATCATCGTGTTGCTACTGCCTATCATCCGCAAATGAATGGTCAAGCTGAAGTGTCTAATAGAGAGATCAAGCGCATTCTAGAGAAAGTTGTTTGTCCGTCAAGGAAGGATTGGTCTTTAAAGCTCGATGAAGCTGTTTTGGCTTATAGAACAGCATACAAGACTGCACTTGGGATATCCCCATTTCAACTTGTTTATAGTAAGAGATGTCATTTACCTGCGGAGCTTGAGCATAAGGCTTATTGGGCGTTGAAGAAGTTGAACCTTGATCTAGATGCAGTTGAGAAGAAGCGAATGCTTCAGTTAAATGAACTTGATGAATTTCAACTTCAAGCGTACGAGAACAACAAAATGTACAAGGAAAAAATAAAAAGGTGGCACGATAGGAAGCTATCTCCTAAGTTATTCGTGCTGGGGCAGTAAGTTCTTTTATTCAACTCTCGTCTCCGCCTTTTTCCTGGAAAGTTGAAATCAAGGTGGTCTGGACCTTTTATCGTCAAAACTGTGTTTCCATATGGAGCAGTGGAGATTTTTGAGAACGATCCGGACCAAGCATTCAAGGTTAATGGTCAGCGATTGAAGCATTACCATGGGGACACGGCAAACCGAGAAGTGGTTACTGCCGTTTTATTGTCAACTTGATCGGAGTACTCTACGTCAAGCTAATGACGTAAAAGAAGCGCTTTTTGGGAGGCAACCCAAGACTTTAACCTTTGGGAACCTTTAGAAGTTAGTACCATATCCAAAAACCTAAAATAAATAAAAAAAATTGGGCAGGAAAAACTTTTTTCCAGAAACCCCTTGGGCGCCCGCTCAGGATTGCTAGGCGGCCGCTCAGGAGTTTGGGCGCCCGCTCAGGAATGCTGGGCAGCCGCTCAGGACCCTACTGTCAGAATTTTTTTTGCCTTATAAAAAAATCCAAAAAAATCAGAAAATCCCAAAAACAAAATACAAACCCACAACCCATGATTTCTTTTACACAACCCACATTTTATCTCCCACAAACCCCACTCCTACTCTAATTTTAACCCTAATTCCTACCTATATATACACAAAACCCCTCCATATACACTCCCATATACTTTCAACTTTAAAACTCTCTCCTACACTCAAAACACAACTCTTAAATACTTTTTCTCAGTTTCAATGGCACCCAAGAGATCCCAAACTATTGATAGTAGCAACACCGTTCCAACTGCTGATTCTTCGAGGGGAACTGCTGCGAGGCCTCGTTTGATGGATAGGGCTGTTGAGGAGGAGTATACTAGGCTTTTGACTAAGCCAATTTTGAAGGAGAGGGGATTTTTACCATCGGGGAGGGATGGTGAGTTGTTACCGATGATTGCGGAGAAGGGGTGGATTTCTTTTTGTGAGTCGCCAGAGGCGGTTCCAATGAATATGGTTCGCGAGTTTTATGCGAACGCCAAGGCTGAAAAGAATGGGTTTACTGTTGTTCGTGGGCTTACTGTGGATTATCAGCCTGAGGCGATTCTCCGTGTTATTGGACAGCGGCAATGGAAGCCCACGGAGGAGAATTGCAATAAGAAGACCCTCGAGGACTTTGATTTGGATTTGATTTGTGCTACTCTCTGTCAGCCAGGCACGGTGTGGAAGTTCAAGATGGGATCTAACGCGCATTGTTCTTTTCCGGCGATTGCGATGAATAGGTATGCCCGTGCATGGAATGCCTTTATTTGTGCTAATATTTTGCCTACTTCACATGCACATGAGGTTACAGTCGAGAGAGCAAGGTTGTTATGAGGGATCTTGAATGAGGAGTATTATGTGGACCTTAGTGAGTTCATCTACCAAGGGATTTTGAAGTTTTTGAGGGGGGCGAAATAAATGAACATCCCTTATACATTTACTATCACGAAGCTCTGTAGAGCAGTGGGAGTTCATTGGCCTTCTCACGAGCAGCTGCAGATGTTGGCCGCTCCTATTGACTCAGCGACACTGAATGTGATGTAGGAGTTGACGGGTGGAGAGCCCGAGGAGCATGGTGTGGGATATCGTCTATCAGGAGGACGTCCAGCAGCTGGTTTTACCATGGCTAGGCCCAGTCAGGGTCATGATGAGGCAGGCTCTTCTAGAGCCGAGGAAGGTGCTGGGATGGCTGATGCCCAGTATAGGAGGCTGTCGAGGAGGATGGATGTAATGTATAAGTCGCAGAGTAGGTTTGCTCAGGAGCTCGCCCTTGCACTTGGGACTGCTTTCAGAGGCCTTGGAGCTGACATCTAGTGGCCCAGTTTTGGTGAGGACTCTGCTTATCCGCCTCCTGACACTCCACCCTTTGAGGGTGATGATGATGATTTCTCCGAGTAGGTATACCCTGTGTTCCTTACTACTACCTTTACTGGGGACAATGAAGATTTTAAGTTTGGGGGTGGTAGTTAAGGAATATTTTTGTGTGTGTCATGTAGTTGCATATTCATGATAGTTTAGTTCATATAGTTGCATATTTTTGCCATTTAATAGTTTTTTTATTTTATAGCTTTATTTATCATGTCATTTAGCTCATACATATTCATGATAGTTTAGTTCATATAGTTGCATATTTTTGCCATATAATAGTTTTTTTTTATTTTATAGCTTTATTTATCATGTCATTTAGCTCATGCATATACCATGATCCCTTTTACGTTGCTTTACCGATTGATTTGTGATATTTATGCAATTGTAGTGATAGCGTTAGAGTGATAATTGAGTCTTGTAGGTTGACATGCATGCTAGAAACACTTGTAATTTCACTAAGTCTTAGAGTATGCTTAAGGACTAGATGGTTGTCATGGTTTGGTGGTTTTTGAGGTTAATCTATTGATTATGCTTAAAATTTATGATAGGCTCTTAATGATAAAAGGCATGAAAAGAAAAAAATTGGAGTAAAAATTGGAATTCATTGCTAATTGTGGCTAGGCGTCAAATGGCTAGTAGTCGGCTCGTATTTTTATGCGAGTAGTCTAGGGTTGAGCAAGATGGAGCGAAACGCACTTGCTCAGAAATTTGAAAAAAAAAGAAAAAAAAAAGAAGAAAAAAAGGGAAAAAAGAAAAAAAATAAAGAGTTAATGCATAATTGATCACGAGTGGGCTCTTTGATATTTGAGTTATTAAGTTCTTAGGGGACTTTGTGCCTAGTGACCTAAGGCTTTTATAGTATGGGATCCGCTAACCTAACACTCGCTAAATGGATGCCATTGCATAAGTCTTTTGTGGACCTCACTCATTGCACGGTCAAATAAGCATTTGTTGTTGTGTTGAATAAAAGCATGATTCCGTAATAAGATCCAGTAATCTTGAAGTGTTATAAGTCATTTTGTGCCTAGAATTTATTCTTCGCATAATCATGTGATTGCCTTGAGGATAGTCGAGTTATGATAATTGATCTAGTTTCGAAACATATCTGTTAAGCAACCGTACACACCATGTTTCTAGTTGTATGTTAGTTTGCATGATTTGGTTGATCTTTATTCGCCTAATTGCATTTGTTGAGATGTTATGAGTTGGTTGGTTTAGTCATTGTGAGGGGGATCGCTGTATTTCATGTAGACTGCATTCATGCATGTTTTTGTTTTGTTTTTGAGTCTGTGACGGTTGAGGACAAGCATCGATTTAAGTTTGGGGGTGTGATAAGTAGCATTTTATACCACTTAGAACGTCTTATAATGGTTTGAATTGATGTCTTGAAATCAGGTATTTTGTGTATTTGATGTGTTTTTCTAGTGTTTTTGCATTTCAGGGTATAACTTGCGTATGTAGGAAGAATTCATCAGAAATAAGCCTAGGGAAGTGCTTGGCATTGGTTGTGGGAAGTTAGGAGCAGAACGCAGCAGAAATCGGGAGCACAATGAGAAATTTTCCAGTAGCCTGCTGGGCGCCCGCTTAGAAATGCTGCGCGACCGCTCAGGAGCTTGGGCGCCCGCTCAGGAAAGCTGGGCGGCCGCTCAGGGTCGAGAATTTTAAATACTGATTTTTTATAATCCTTATTCTATTGGACTTCTGAGAGGGCTGGTTCTTGTGGGATTCTATATAAGTAGTTTTTTTAGACATTTCACAAAAGGGCGGTATCAAGCAAGGAGCAAGGAGATAAGGAAGAAGACCGTTTTAGCACATCGCAACGAAGAAGATGAAGCATACATTTTCTTGTGATTCTTTTATTCGTTGTATCAGTGGATGCTAGTTTTCTTTACTTTAAACCTTATTACTCTTATGACGTACTCTGGTTTTAATAAGTATTTTTATTAGTTTATATTATGTGTTATTATCATGTTTTCATATGAACCCATGGTGACGATGAGTTCTATCATGGGCTAATCATGATCATGGGGTCATAACGGATTTACTATGGATTTTTTTAGTTAGTTGTTTAATACCTTAGTGTGTGATGATTGTATGATATCTAGCATAGGTTGTGCTTATTCGTTTTATGTGCATCGCGAACATATAAGATAAGCTGTTAATCTCTTGTAAAGCGACGGTGGATCTTGAAGTTTAGAACTTGCCATGCTAGCATAGGTTCATGTATGTGTATGCATGATTAGTGGGTAACTCTAACCGTTTTACTTGCCCTGTGTAATCATAAAGAATAACTTGTGCTTAAATCATTATGTTGTCAAATTCTATAGACATATAGGGTCTCAATATAATTGATGCATATTCAATTTCTATCTTAATTGTGGATGTTTGCTAGAATGGTATTAGTACAACAAAAGTTGGCTTTTATCAGTTTCGTGTTGTTCGATTAATATCATCACCGTCACATGCTAAGGGTAATAACAATGACTATTGAAGGAAGTAGTAATGAAGTTATGATCTCATGTGTGTTTAATATTGTTAATTCAAGTGTCAATTAAGTGTTTAATTCTCGTAGTTAATTGTAGTTAATAAGTAGTTAATCAAATCTAAGTCTTATTATCTTGACATTGAGAAGTAATCATACATTGGTGAGTAAGTGTTAATTGAACATAATTAGTCTGAGTCTCTGTTGGAACGAACTAGAAATTATTCTATATTACTTGCGAACGCGTATACTTGCGTGAATTATTAGCGCGTGTTTTGTGTCTAACACTGCTGAAGAGAGACTTGAACCTAGAGTCCCTTCTAAAAAGAAAGAAGATCCTAAAATGCAAGAAAAGAAAAACAAAAATATAGGACTTCCCTCTAAGAGTCAGTTAAACAAGAAAATTAGTGAGGTAATTGCTAAGACTCCCAAACCTAGGTCTAAGAGAGGTAGAAATGGGAAACAAGGAATAAACAAGGAAAACAACTATAAGTACATTCCTGATGCTCCTAGGAAAGCTTATTTTAACTGTGGTAATACTAATCATATTGCTATTGATTGCAGGAATCCTAAAAAGAAAGTGTCTAAGATTCCTGAGTCTGATATTAGTGGTAGATCAGTACTATACAAACCACAAAATCCTTGTTCTCATTGTGGTAGCAGTTGGCATTAAATTTACAGTTATAAAGATTATCATAGTTTGTATCACAATAATTATGATCCTTTACCAAAATTTAATAAAATTGTTGTTTTAAATAGAACTGCTAAACTAAATGTGCATACATCTTATAGAGTCAAAAATGTCAAGATAAATCCTGATGGAGTAATTTCTGATGGATTAAATCCTGACAAGAAGTCTGCAAATGTAAAATTACATAAGATGTCTAAAAGGACCCAACTGTTAGTCCCTTAACAATATAGCAAGAATTACAGAAGGGGGGTTGAATGGAATTCTTGAATCTTTTTCTTGAAATAAAATGTTCAACTCGATTATGGATATATTTGTTTTGATTAGCACAATGCGGAATGTAAACTTGAATGAATCAAAACATAAGTAATTAAAAACAAGAGTCTTTAAAAAACTTTCTGGTGGATTTAAACAATTCCACCAGAGATATATATAATATATCGAGAGGACTCTGTGTGCAGAAATGCTCACAGCTGCTTACAAAAATAGAACTTCTAAGAACACAGGAAATGCTAAAGATAGTGCTTACAAAGATTTCTCTGTTGTTGTTTCTTAGCTATCTCAGTTATTTTTCTATTTGCTACTCTCTTGGTTTATATATTACCAAGATTACAAAGTCAAAAGAACTGAATAAATATAAAATCTAACAGTCTTGATCTTTGCTGCTTTTCATCCTCTATTACCCAGTTAATGGGCTTCCACAGTGTACTTGTATCCAACTCAACGGCTATGTGTCAGCTTTCACTGTTCAACTGATGTTTGAATCTTGATATGATCATCTGTCGACTTTCAGATCATCCGTCGATGACTTAATTGATCATCCGTCGACTGCTATGTTAAACATCCGTTGATAGTCATTTGATCATCCGTCGAAGCTTTGTTAAGCATCTGTTGGTAGCTATTTTGGTCATCCGTCGAAGCTTTGTTAATCATCCGTTGGTAGCTATTTTGTCACTTGACTTCATTTCACTTATACAGAATTACAAGACATTGCTTATGTACAGTTAATCAACCTATTCTACATATCTAGTTAAAGTCAACATGACTTATATGCTACTCCAGATTCTATACAAAGGTGCATACAACACTGTGCTACAAACTTATTATTACATAAGCTACTCACTTGATTGATAATAAGTTAATTATCCGTCGGGACTATAATGAGTTATCCGTCGGGACTATAATTCTTATCCGTCGAGTGCTACATTATTTCACTAAGTAAAATCTACTTAGATGTTTTGTTTAGGTAATCATCAAGTACACAACATATTCAATATAATCTCCCCCAATTTATGTCTACTGGAATTGTAGCCATAAATTAAGAGATACTTGATGATAACAAAACATCCTAAACATTTATCTTTAAAGATTAGTAGATAAAACTGAAAGTGCTTCAATTTAAACAAAAATGTACAAGGTTTGGCTCACAGTCAGTTCAAGATGCTCCTCTAGTCTGAGCAGATTTTTCTAGTTTCTTGAAGGTCTGGATCTTCTTCCAAGCTTTCTGTTGTTTTCTTCAATTTGATTCTGGAGCTGTCTGTGGAATTCTAATTCATCATATTCTGAGAGATCTAACATTTCTTGCATTTCCACGAGAGTCTCATTGCTAGAGATACTCAATTGGTCTTCTAATCTGAAGAATCTTCTCACACCCTTATCATCCATGAATTCCATCAGCCAGTAGGGCCTTAGATGCACTCTTCTCCCTGTGTATGGGATGATAAGAGTTTTGGGTAGTGCATCTTTGGCTCTTACACTCCTTAGCTCTTCAATCTTCTTCAATACTAATCTTCTTGCAGTTACATTGAACCCAAAGTTTTTCTTGAAGGATGAATAGACTTTGATCAACACAACTTGGCTTTCTTGAAGTATCCTGTGAAGAGGCCACTGAATCTCCCTTCCCCCTTTGTACTTGAACACCAACCTTTCAGGTAGGTTTCTGTATGCATCAATTGCCCTTACCTCATCCAGCTCCTCCAGATAAAGGTTTAGATCTGAGAATTCTTTGATGTCACACAAGTACAAGTAGTCTCCCCTGTTGACCTTGGGTTGAGCTTTGACTACTGACTTGGATTTGAGAGGTGACAGCTTCACTTTCTTGACTGCCCTTGATTTTGTCCTTCTTGGCTTAGTAAGAATTGGCAAGTTGAAGTCAGGAATCGGTAATTTATCCCACTCTATTGGCTCATCATTTGGCACAATAAGCTCTCCATGTATGTTCCTGAAGGGGTCCACCACCCTTATGTCTTCAAATACCACAGAGGGCTTTGATGCTTGAGTTTCAGCTTGAGTGGATTCCTTTGGAAATTGATCTTCCAATTCCTTGTCAACAACATCCAACTTTCTTTTTGTTCTTTTAGCCAGTTCTTTCTTTCTTGGGGATTTCTTCTATTTTTCAATCTTCTTCTCTGATTCAGTAGCTTGAGATGGTTGAGAGGGAATTTGTTGAGAAGAATTCACAGCTTGTAGCTTGGCCAAGATAGCAAACTATTCTTTCTTTTGTTTATACGTCTTTGTATCTAGAGCAGCTTGCCTCTTTTCCTGCTTCAATCTGGCTTTTTCTTCTTCCTTTGCATGAGCAAATTGTGGATGTCCAGCTACCACACAAATTTCCTTCCCATTTCTGAATATCTTTGCAATTCTCTTTCTTTAGGCTGAATCAGCTGGATCTTTGTAGAGGAGAATAGATCTTGACAGAAGCTTCTTTTCATCAGGCTTGGGTGTCTCATACACAGAATCCATAGGGTTCTTCAAAGATAACTTTGGATAGTTTTCCCTTGGTTTAAGAATTATCTCAGCCTTTATAGTCTTGATGCAGGAAGATTGTCCTTTCTCCAGATAGTTCATGCTCATCTCATTCACATTGATTGGCTTGACATGAGAGTGATGGATGGCTGACTGATCTGGTTCCTTGACTAATTGAAACTTTTTCTGTATTTCCTCATCAATCTTTTTCCAGTTGATCAGAGTCAACTCTCCTTTATCAGCATCTTTCAAATTTGCTGCTGCTGCATTTATAAGATCTATACCATCTACAACTGGTAGCTTGGAGATAGTCATTGAAGGTACAATTACTTTGCTGATTTGAACTAGAAGTTTCTCCCCCTCAGTTGGTCCTTTCTCCCCCTTACTTGATTCTCTCTCCCCCTTTTTGTTATCATCAAGTGGAGGAGTTTGGCCTTGTGCTTTAGCCAGTTGCATAAGAAGATTTGTCTGAGTCTGTTGATTTTGAAGAAGTAGAGCCACTGAATTCTCAATAACCTGAAATCTGTTCTCCAGCTTGGCTATCTTCTTGTTAGAATCTGATTCTCTCCTTAATCTTAGTAATAGATCATGCATGGTACCATATGGCATTATTGAATCCAGCTTCTCAGAGTTATATGTCTTTAAGTCAGCTATATCCTTTTTCAATTCATCCACACTGAGATTTTGTCTTGAGTGTTGGATCTTCATTAAATGTAAAGAGTCTAGGTGAGCTTGAAGAACAACCTTGGTACCAGCATCTGAAGCTTCCTGAAGGGCCTACTGAATAGCTATTACTTGTTTTCCCAAGGACACCTCAAATTGCCCTGGTGAAAATTCCTTTGCCCATGCCCATTTAGGTAAACTGAAAGCAGAACTTGGGCCTTCAGCTCCCCCTAAGTTCATGCTTCCATCCAAAGAACCAGAGTCATCATCATCAGAATTTACTCCAAATTCTTCAGATGGCTCTCCAGCTTGAGAAGGCATTCTGTTCACAACAGCTTTATCACTTTGAAGAGATTCCGTGGTGTGCACTAAATTCAAAGTCTGCTCTGCCTCCACATTGCCCTGAGCAGCCAACAGTTGATAGGCTAAAATAGGGTGAGTAAAAGTGTCAGCATCCAAGGAAATGTTATCAATTACAGCTTTATAATGTTGCTGAAATTGTCTTTCCTTTTCAGCATCATCCACAATCATTGACTCACTAGCAATGGCTGGTTTCATCCTTATTTCTCCAGTACCTACCTTTCTCTCATATTCTCTCTTTTGTTGCATCAGGGTCTCACCCTGGCTCCCCACCCTCACACCCTCACCTTCACCTACTAAGGTGGGACTCCTCTCACTCACTTTTGCCAATCCTGAATGAATGGATTGCTGAGATTCACTCTTTTCCTCTCCTTTTGCCTGGGAGCAACCCAGCCTCTCACTCAATGCACTCTCCTCTCTCAGTCCTAAGAGTGATTGTATTACCACCAAATCTTCTGCACTTGAAATTATTGAAGTTTAAAGTTGTGCAGAGACACTCGACGGATAAGTGATATCCGTCGGGTGAGTGGTAAAGCTATCCGACGGATAACTGCTGTTAAGCTTATCCGTCGGGATACAATCACTACTCGACGGATGAGCAATATCCATCGAGAGAGTAGAAATGAATGAGGTGGGAAGAGAAACTATTGTTGACTCTGTGTTGATTGAAGTTATTTGAGGCACATATGTCACAATAGAATCAGAAAGAATTGGCAAGTGAGCCAACAAATCATCTAAAAGATGATGCTCACTTGTACTAGATTTTGGCTTCCCCAACAGAGTTAAAGAAGGGGAATCAGGAATTGAAGTGTTTATCATATCCACTTCCAGTAAGTTAGTTGGTGAGTATTGTGTTTCTGTGGCTTCTATTATGAGAGATTTTTGCTGTGACTCCACATTTATTGGAGCCACATCAATCTGAATTTGAGAAGGTGCAGGGACTGTGTCTTTAGCACCAGTTTGCACTAAGTGTGTGCCCTGTGCATCCCCAGTTGTTTTGGATTTCTTCTTTCTAGTGTAAGTTTGGTGTGAGCTTGTGTCCCTAACCCTCTTGGCCCGTGCTCTTGGATGAGAGCTTTGTTCAATAGCCACATCCTTTTGGGAGGATGCAGCTAGAAGTGAGCTTTTGTCCTTTTTAAGCACTACAGTTTGTTGGGAAACTGCAGTGTGGCTAGGCTGGGATTCACTCAACTCTCCAACCTTATCCTTGGGGTTTCTTTGATGTTCACCCCTTCCCTCACCTATCTTACCCTCCTTCACACTCCCCTCTTTGGCTTTGATAGATTTTTCAACTGGTACCTTTTGAGGGATACCAGAGGGGGTTTTCTTTGATTTGGATTTAGAAATTGCAGTTGTTTTGGCAGCTTTGGTAGGCAACTGTTTGGTCATTTTCACAGTTGCCATAGCTAAGCCTGAAGTCAAAGAAATAGAAGAGATTGGAATAGTTGAGGGTCTGGATGAACTTACCTCACTTACCTGAGGTGTCAGCATTACAGGAAAATAGAACATTGGCACATCCTTATGATGGTTGGCTCTGTTCAAGTCTGCAATGATTCTTCTCTCTTGAACCCAACAAGCTAATTTGTTGTTTGGGTTCTCAAGTTCAATCTCTTGACAAAGATGGTTAGCCAAAAGCATAAAAAATCTAGCATAGTAAATATTCTTTCCTCTTTTGGCTAAGTCACCTAGTTTAAAACCTAACTTATACACAACAAGGTCACTGAAATTGTAATATTTGTGTGTAACTAGCATGTATAGCATGTTAAGCATGGAAATGTTCACGGAATCAAAATTACTGATTTTTCCAGAAAAGACTTTAGTTACTACATCACACAAGTAACTCCATTCCTTCCTAAGACCTAGTCTTCTAATTTCACTTAGTTTTGCAGTAGGAAGTGCATAATGAATGGAATTGAGCATATTGACAATATCAGTGTCAGTGTGTGGTGCAGTTACATTATCATCAGGAATCTTGAAACATGCTTTTATTACATCACTATTGATACATAAATCATTACCTTTGATGGTTAGAGTGATGGTTTTGTCAGTAGAGTTGTAGATTGCTGTTGTCTACATCTCCTCAACAACTTCACAATAAATTGTGGGTGATTCCAGCATGGAAAAACTTAACTTGCAGTTGTTCACAAAGTCCATCATCTTATGATAGTCTTCAGATTGCTGAATCCCCTTATTGACCAAGGCAGTGAAGTTGTTCTTCTCATAGATGAACCCAGTCTGTGACATGATCTTAACTACGGGTGCCATTGTTAGAGAAGAAAAGCTTGAAGAGAAAGAGGATTTTTGCTTGAGAGAAAATGAAGTAACACAGTTGAATTTGAGAATGATAAAAGAAAATGATTAGAATGAAATAAGCTTTTATACTTTACCCAAAATTAACTGATAAAAATAATAAAGAGAAGTAAATTACCCAATAGAATTGTCTAAAATAGCTATTTTAAAATAAACTGTAAAAATTCCACCCATTATCCGTCGTGTAATGCTTACAAACTGTAAGTATACTCGATGGATAATGTTCAGGGAATTAACGGTTAAGATTTAGACACTTCGACGGATGAGGATAAGTTGATATCCGTCGAGCTTTAAAATACTCTAGAAAAGTAATTGATTTTTATTTGCGATTTGTATATCGACGGATGACTCAACTCGAAGGATAATGGTCATCCGTCGAGATGCAAATTTTGACTTAGCCAAAATTTTCATCCAAGACTAAAAATCAGTTAAATTTCTGGCTACTTTTCAACTTGCAAAATAATTCAGATAAATTCAAGAGTAATTAAGCATACCTAACTGACTTACCAACCTAAAAAAGGTGGATTCATCCAGTGGCTTGGTAAAAATATCTGCAAGTTGCTTCTCACTTGGAACAAAATGTAACTCTACAGTACCATTCATTACATGTTCCCTTATGAAATGGTACTTGATGTCTATATGCTTTGTCCTTGAATGTTGCACTGGATTTTCAGTGATGGCAATTGCACTTGTGTTGTCACAGAAAATAGGAATCCTTTCAACTTGCAAACCATAGTCTAGCAATTGATTTTTCATCCATAAAATCTGTGCACAGCAACTGCCAGCAGCAATATATTCAGCTCCAGCTGTAGAAGTAGAAACTGAATTTTGCTTTTTACTGAACCAGGACACAAGCTTGTCTCCTCAAAATTGACAGGTTCCTGTTGTGCTTATTCTATCAATTCTGCAACCTGCATAATCTGCATCTGAATAACCAGTTAGATCAAAGCCAGAATCTCTAGGATACCAAATGCCCAGGTTTGGTGTTCCTTTGAGATATCTGAAGATTCTCTTAATAGCTATAAAATGAGACTCTCTAGGATCAGCCTGAAATCTAGCACACAAACATGTAGCAAACATTATATCTGGCCTACTGGATGTTAAGTACAGAAGTGAGCCAACCATGCCTCTATAACTTGAAATATCCACAGACTTTCCAGTAGTGTTTAGTTCAAGCTTAGTTGCAGTGGCCATGGGAGTTTTTGCAGATGTGCAATCCATTAGATCAAACTTCTTTAAAAGATCAAAAATATATTTAGTTTGACTAATGAATATTCCATCACTAACTTGCTTAACTTATAAACCAAGAAAGTAAGTTAGTTCTCCCATCATACTCATTTCATACTTGCTTTGCATCAGTTTGGCAAACTTTTTACAAAGTTTCTCATCTGTAGAGCCAAAAATAATATCATCTACATAAATTTGAACAAGTATGCTAGAGCCATTCACATTTCTGAAAAATAAAGTTTTATCTACAGTACCTCTTGTGAAGTGATTTTCCAAAAGGAACTTTGATAAAGTGTCATACCAGGCTCTAGGTGCTTGCTTCAGTCCATAAAGTGCTTTCAGTAGATAATAGACATACTCTGGGAAATTTGGATCTTCAAAGCCAGGAGGTTGACTTACATACACTTCTTCCTCTAAATCTCCATTCAGAAAGGCACTTTTGACATCCATTTGATAGATCTTGAAATTGGCATGGGCTGCATAGGCTAAGAAGATTCTGATGGCTTCAAGTCTTGCAACAGGAGCAAATGTTTCATCAAAATCTATTCCTTCTTGCTGACAATAGCCTTTAGCAACCAATCTTGCTTTGTTCCTTACTACTATGCCATTTTCATCCATCTTGTTTCTGAATACCCATTTGGTGTCTATTGGATTCTTTCCTGTAGGCTTGGGTACCAGCTTCCATACTTTATTCCTTTCAAATTGGTTTAGCTCCTCCTGCATAGCTAAAATCCAAACAGGATCTAACAAGGCTTCTTCTACCTTCTTTGGTTCTTCCTTAGACAGGAAGCTGCTGTATAGACATTCTTCTTGAGTTGCTCTCCTGGTTTGAACTCTGGAAGAAACATCACCAATAATCAGTTCAAAGGGGTGATCTTTTGTCCATTTTCTTGGTTGAGGTAGATTAGCCCTAGATGAAGAGACCTCAATGTTGTCTTGATGTGTGATTGAGTTTTGATTGCTAGAAACTCCCCCTGAGTTTGTGGATCTTTGATTTGAGATTGGGGTGCTTTCTATGGGTGATCTGCCTTGACTTCCTGCTCCTTTTGATAACCCGACGGATGGTGAATTTTGAGTACCGACGGATGAGGCAGGTTGTCTTCCGACAGATAATACAGATTGCCTTCCGACGGATGAAGCATTATGTAACTCGACGGATGTTGAGTTTTGTGCTTCATTTGTAGTAGATTTGTCTGCATTATCCTTAGACACTGTTTCTTGATCACTCTCATCATCACTTTCATCACTGACCATCTCAACATTGTCGAATTTGAGGCTCTCATGGTAATCTCCATCTTTTAGTCCTTCAATCTTTTTATCATCAAACACAACATGTATATATTCAACAACAATGTTGGTTCTTAGATTGTAGACTCTATATGCTTTACCAACAGCATATCCAACAAAAATTCCTTCATCTGCTTTAGCATCAAACTTCCCATTTTGATCAGTTTGATTTCTCAGAATATAGCATTTACAGCCAAAGACATGAAGAAAGTTCAGAGTTGGCTTCTTGTTCTTGAACAATTGATAAGGTATCATGCATCTTGCTTGATTAATCAGAGAGATGTTCTGAGTGTAGCATGCAGTGTTTACAGCTTCAGCCCAGAAGTATGTTGGTAGTTTTGATTCTTCAAGCATTGTCCTTGCAGCTTCAATAAGAGATGTATTCTTTCTTTCCACTACTCCATTCTGTTATGGAGTCCTTGCTGCTGAAAACTCATGCAAGATTCCATTTTCCTCACAAAATGCTCTCATGACATAGTTCTTGAACTCAGTTCCATTATCACTCCTGATTCTTCTAACTTTGAAATCAGGATGATTGTTAACTTGCCTTATGTGATTGATGATGATTTCACTAGCCTCATCTTTGGACTTTAGGAAATAGGTCCAAGAGAACTTCGAGAAATCATCTACAATTACTAGGCAAAATCTTTTCTTTGAGATTGACAATATATTGACTGGTCCAAACAAATCCATGTGAAGTAGTTGTAGAGGCTCTTCAATTGCTGAATCAAGTTTCTTCCTGAATGATGCTTTAATCTACTTCCCTTTTTGGCAGGCATCACACAGTCCATCCTTTGTAAACTCCACCATAGGAATGCCTCTAACTAGCTCTTTCTTTACCAGCTCATTCATGGTCTTGAAGTTCAAATGGGATAGCTTCTTGTGCCATAGCCAACTTTCATCTTGACTTGCTTTACTAAGAAGACAAGTTACAGATTCTGCTTTAGTTGAGTTGAAGTCAGCTAGATACACATTTCCTCTTCTCACACCAGTGAGAACCACTTTGTTGTTTTGATTATTAATCATAACACAGGTTTCTTTGTTGAAGGTTACTGAGTTGCCTTTATCACAAAGCTGGCTGATACTCAACAAATTGTGTTTGAGACCATCCACTAAGGCAACCTCTTCAATGATGACATTGTCCTTTGAATTCAAGCCATATCCCACAGTATAACCTTTGCTGTCATCTCCAAAAGTGATACTTGGGCCAGCTCTTTCTTCAAACTCTGTGAGCAGGGTAGAATCACCAGTCATGTGTCTTGAACAACCACTATCCAAGTACCAAAGATTCCTTCTGTTTCCCTGCACACATCAAAATCAAATCAAGTTGATTTTGGTACCCAAGTTTCCTTGGGTCCTGCCTTGTTAGCTTTCTTCTTCTATTTCTTAGGTCTTAACTCATTTGACTTAGGAATTTCAGATTCTTCCTTAGTCATTTGGGTTGGGCCTTTGAAACCACTAGATGCAACAAAATTATCATGCATGTTATGGCTAATAGGAAATGGCATGCTTGGTGCAAACATGTTATTCCAGTAAGGCATGCTAAATGGCATTTGAGGCATATTGTATGCAGCATAATATGGATTAAGTGCAAATGGCATATTAGCGAACTGTGCATTCATGTTCTGTGTAGGCATAACATTGACAGGCATGGGAGGCATGGCATTCATGTTAGAGAATTGAGGCTGAACAGACATGGGAGTAGGCATGGCAGATTTGCAATTAACAGACAAATGATTTACACTACCACACTTGACACAGATTTTTCTAGGAGCATATTTGTCAGGTATGTAGTTATTATGTTTGTTAATCCCTACTTTACCATTCCTATTATTTTTCTTTTTAGTCTCTATTTTTACCTCTATCTTCTCAAGTCTGTCACTTAACTGTTTGACAGTCATGTGACCAACATTAGCCTTCTTCCCTTTCTTGGCTTGACTTGACTCCCCTGAAACAAAGTTCTTGGAAACAGACCCATACTTTTCATTTAGCTTGGTTAATTTGGCTTTGCTAATGGGTTCGCTCACACCCGACGAATGAGGATTTTTATCATTCGACGGATAACACTTTTTGTTATCCGACGGATAGTCCTCATCATCCGTCGAGTCTACATCTGTTAGCAATCCATCTACCAAAATAGGTTCTAGTTTCTCCTTATTCTTTTTCCAGGCTTCATCACAAAAAGATTCAATTCCTTGAACCTTGGTGATTTGAGCATGAACATCTCTGGATGTTTTCCATGCTTTAATCACCTCTTGTTCACGATCGAGCTGCTTCTTTAAAATTTCTTCCTTTTTCAAGGACTCAGTTAATTCCTGTAACACCCCCAGATCCGGGGTCGGGGATCCGGGTCGTCACGGTCTTTCTTTCCACAATATCACTTCACTTAATTAATAATAATTAACCTCATGCTGTGACCCCACACTAACACACACCACAACCCGTTATAGTCTCAGAGATGAAATTGAAATAAGTACAAGTCTTTGAATCCACAATTTAAAAGTTATTACAACCCAAAATGATTACTTAATAATTTTATAATTAATTGCCATTATCTGCCACAAGTTATAATTATACATAATTGATTCTCAAAAGTAGATGGTCTGATCTACAGATAGATCTACCTCTGCAGCTATAGCAGCTATGATCTCAACGGGAAGGCGCGGGGCGCTTCCCACGCTCTTGCGCTGGGTCTGCTTGAGTCTGGCCATCCTTCCTAACTGTTGTTGTGTGATGAATAAATAAAGCAAGAGTGAGCATTACAGCTCGCAAGATAATATATAGTGTAATCAATAATGCAAGTATCTAATAGATAACTTACTGAAAACCTTTATCAAAAGTAAGATAATTACTTACTGGATATAAGCTTAAAGGAAGATGAAGTTACCAAATACTTCACTATACTTATATCATTTATAAGGCTACTTGAACTACCACTGTTCAAAGTATTATAGGTTTAAAAAAAAAGTCATCCCATAGATGAGACCACAAGTTAAGACTTGAATAGATTCAATCTTTGAAATATTATTGAATGAAATAAAGTTACGAGATACTTTATTTAGTCCCGATATATATCCACATATATATCTCTTAAACATTTCCTGGAACCTCTGTTATGTAAAGTATGAACAGAGTTTGTAACATCCAATGAATTTTGGAAAGGAAAAGAATTTTGGCATAAACCCGATATCTTGCTGATCAGGCAAAGATACCAATAAGTAACCTTTTCTACTAGTAGATGGATGAATCCCCCACCGGTCATCACCCTGGCCACATAAGGACCTTGTGCTGGACCGCCACCCGGCCTCTTACGCGTTGATGGACTGCCACCCAGCCACTTACACTTTGATAGACCGTACCCCGGCCTGTCGCTTATGCCGACTCAATTAGATGGGCTTACTTCCTGAACGTTGGGTAAGTAATCAATTCATTTGTTTTCTCAAAACAGCAACTACGTTGCGAATGTAAAATGCACCACAAATTTTGAGCGAGTATTTGAATCCCCTTTGAAAGGAAGATCTTAAATATAAAAAAATGAGTTTTGGGGTCCACTCTAACTTTAAAAATCATTTTGAAGACTCGGAAACATTTTTAAGAATGTTTGGAGTACTGCTGATTTATTAAAATAAATCAGTCCCGATATATTAGAAAATATCTGAATATTATTATTTAAATAATATTCTCATAAAGATAATCCTTATAAAAATAATCGAAGTAGAAGTTTTAAAACTTATACTTGAAATGGATATTAAATAACCAAAGATATACTTATATGAAAGTACTATCTTTATTTGAATAATCGAAAATAAGTTTGATTATCGAAACATTATTTTTTAATAAAATAAAGAATATTATTAAATAATAAGCGGAGTCATAATACCTCGAATGAATATTATAAATAATATTCATTAAATAAAATAAACGGAGTCATACATCCTCCAATGAATAACCAATTAATAATCATTAAATATAATAAACAGAGTCATAAGTCCTCGAATGAATATTCAAATAATATTCATTAAATAAAATAAAGTTATCGAATAAACCTTATTCGATTAATAGTTTGGAAAATATAACCATATATATATAAATATATATATATATATATATATATAATATCTACTCGGGATCCTCGACTCCTGGTTTTAGAAAATATTTTCACCTTTGGGTCCCTATACTAAAGGTATATGCAAATTACCGCTATCCTCTAGCATAGGTATTATCAACTGAACCAACAGATATATATGGAAAGAATACGAAATAGGCATGTATATGTACCATATCACATGCTACAATATATCGCAAGAATTTGCTAATAACAAATATGCATTTATCGCAAGATCTTGCATATACACATATACATCACAACAACAGTTATAACGGGTAGAAAACTTGCCTGAGCGACTGGGGGTGATAAAAGGCTCGGGATGAGTCTGGTAACCTATAAACAACAAGTAAGTTGGAATTAAACCAAAGTCACTTGTAAATCTATACTTTAACTAACTTAGACTCTAACGCTTGTTTTGCGCTTACTGATTCTCTTAAGTCACTCGAGTACCCTCGGCTCCACCATTTTTAATAAATTAACCATTACGAGTTTTAAGGAGATTCTTTCGCGGGTGTCTTACCAAATGCCTAACACACTTACCATAATTGTTTCATACATTAATTAACCTTTTTGGTCTTTAACCTATGTTTCAAAGTAAGGCGAGGGGAAAAGTTTCGTTCGCGAAACGCCGTTACTTGAAACGGTCGTTTCTCCTAAACCGTGCATCGGAATCGAACGAACTACATATCAAAACGAAGCTCGTAACATGAACTATCTAAACATGGAAATGGTCAAAATCTAGCAGGGAGTTCTCGGGTCCAAATTTTATGAACAAAAGTAGTCTAAAGTAAATCCGATATTACGACGGCTATGTTTACGCAATTACCCAAATTTTATATCACTCCAATTCTTCACCAAACAACCCCCAATCCATTCATACAACCAAAGTCCATCCTTATGACATCATAACATCCCCAATAAGTTCAATTTTAACATTTATACTTATGCTTAAGCTTGAATTTAACTATACTTAAGTTCTTTTAACCAAAACAACAAGATTCACCATTCCATTTCACTACCACTCCAACCCAAACTCTAAACCACAAGCATTAAGCTACTATATCACCATAACAATCAAAATCATCTTATTATACAAAGGAATCTAGGGTTTGGAGATGATATACCTTCCTTGAAGTGGTGGGAGTAGCTAGGAAGCCTTAAGAAGCCTTGAGAAGTCTTAGGGATGCTTGGATCTTAAAGGAAAACAAGAAAAAATCAATTTAAAAACTTTGAAATCACTATTCATTGTCTTCTTCATTGATTTCTTGAAGAAGATTGAGAAAGAATTGAAGGCTTAAACTCATAAGATAGCCATAACTATGCATAAGGATGACTTGGGAATTATCTTACCAATTTAGGAAGCCTTGATCTTGAGTTTTGAAATTTGTTTCACTTGGAAATGGCAAAAGCCGAGAGCAAGCCTTGGTGATGAAGAATAAAATTTTGTTTTGATGAGAAATGATTTGTTTGGCTTGGTGGATGAAATTAGATTTATTTTATTTTAGGTCAATTACCCATTTACCCTTGATTTTGTGTGGTTAATATTCCACCACATTTCTTTCCTTCCCATGTCATGCTTATGTCATGCTATGATGTCATCTTTCCCTCCTTGTCCTCTTCTCATTGGTTGGGTGACATCATCCTCTCTAATCCCTTTGATTAACTTCCTAATTGTTTGCCTAATGACCGCTAATCTGTTATACGGTTCTCTTAACTTTCGTTTTCGTTTATCGTTTGAGGGATCATACCCGGGATCTTATTACTTAGGTTTCCTTAACCTTTCTCAATATATTATATTCCTTTTATGATCCTCTCTTATAATCCTTTAATTTAAATCCTTTTTATCCTGTTACCTTATACTCAATTCTTTCCGTATCTAGTGGATTTCCGGGAAAAATCAAAGTGTTCGGAATTGGATTCTGACGATCTTTACATACACTTATATACCATATAGAGTACTAATAAAATATCAGAATATTCATAACAGAACCCCTACATAGTGTGGCATGAAAAGTTTTCTCATTCAGCAAAAACACTATTCACAAGGGTTATAAAAAGTTCAAAATTTTGGGGGTTATTACAGTCTGCCCTCCTTAAAAGGATTCCGTCCCGGAATCAAATAGAAAACAAATGGGGGTACTTTTCTAGCATTGCGCTCTCTAGTTCCCAAGTTGATTCTTCTACATTATGATTTTGCCATAGTACTCTGACTAGCTTGATCACTTTGTTCCGAAGCACCTGCTCCTTCTTATCTATAATCCTTACTGGCTTCTCCACGTAAGTCAGATCTGGTTGCATATCCACCTGCTCGTACTCCACTATGTGTCTGGCATCCCGATGATACTTCCTTAGCATTGACACATGGAACACATTATGAACTTGTTGCAAGTTAGGGGGTAAGGCTTGCTCGTAAGCTAACTTTCCAATCCGTCTTAATATCTCAAAAGGTCCAATGTACCTTGGGCTTAGTTTTCCTTTCTTTCCGAACCTCATTAATCCCTTCCAAGGGGATACCTTTAGCAGTACTAAGTCCCCGACTTCATATTCCTTATCCTTTCGGGCTACGTCTGCATATTTCTTCTGTCTGTCTTGGGCTGCTACAAGCCATCCTCTGATAAGATCCACTATGTCTTTTGTCCCTTAAACCACTTCGGGTCCGAGCATCTTCCGCTCTCCTACTTCATCCCAGTATAAGGGAGATCGACACCTTCTTCCGTACAGGGCCTCATAAGGCGGCATTCCGATGCTAGCATGAAAGCTATTGTTATAAGAAAACTCGATCAACGGCAAGTGGTCATCCCAACTTCCTTTAAGGTCTATTGCACAGACTCTCAACATATCCTCTAGTGTCTGGATGGTCCTTTCACTCTGCCCATCCGTCTGGGGATGGTACACGGTACTCATATTTAACTTGGTCCCTGCACATTCTTGAAAGCTCCTCCAAAATCTGGAGTTGAACCTGGGGTCTCGGTCTGAGACAATGGACGCTGGGACTCCATGTCGCGTCACTATTTCCTTAAGGTAAATGTCCACCAGTCTATCGACTGTGTATCTCTCATTGATAGGAATGAAATGGGCTGACTTTGTCAGTCGGTCTATAATTACCCATATGGCGTCATGATTGGCTTTCGTCCTTGGCAAGCCTACAACAAAATCCATCGCTATCTGTTCCCATTTCCACTCGGGAATCTCCAGGGGTCGTAAAAGTCCACTGGGTCTCTGGTGCTCTGCCTTTACTCTTTGGCAAGTCAAACATTTGCTTACCCATTCTGCTACGTCCCTCTTCAGGTTGGGCCACCAGTAATATTCCTTCAAATCCCTATACATCTTAGTACTTCCCGGGTGAATGGAATACCTTGAACTATGACTTTCATCCAAAATCTCATCTTTAAGCTCTTGAACGTTCGGAACCCAAATCCGGTAAGAGTACCTCATTATCCCTTTATCATCTTTCTCAGTATGGATCTCCTCTCCAGTCATTGACTTTCTATCTTCATTCATTATTTTCTCTTGGCACAATCGGATCTTTTCCAATAACTCTGGCTGCATTGAGATCTCAAAAAGCTTTTCAGTTCCGGTTCCGGTTATCTTTACTTCTATTTCCATTCTTTCAAAATCCCTGATTAACTCCTCCGAAGTCGTTATCATTCTGAGTCTTTCCTTTCTACTAAGGGCATCAGCCACCACATTGGCTTTCCCCGGATGATAGAGAATCTCGCAATCATAGTCCTTGATTAGTTCTAACCATCTCCTCTGGCGCATGTTGAGCTCTTTCTACGTAAATATGTACTTGAGGCTCTTATGGTCTGTGAAAATCTCGCACTTCTCTCCATACAAGTAGTGCCTCCAAATTTTTAAGGCAAATACTATTGCCGCGAGCTCAAGGTCATGAGTAGGATATCTAATCTCGTATTCCTTCAGTTGTCTCGATGCATACGCAATCACTCTACCGTGCTACATAAGCACACACCCTAATCCTTTGTGCGACGTGTCACTATATATCACAAAATCTCTTTTTACGTCCGGCAATGCCAACACCGGGGCCGTTACCAACCTTTTCTTTAATTCCTGAAAACTGTTCTCGCATTTCTCCGTCCATTCAAACTTCTCTGTCTTACGAGTAAGTCGTGTCAAAGGGGCTGCGATCTTCGCAAAGTCCTGTACAAATCTACGATAGTAGCCGGCCAATCCTATGAAACTCCTTACCTCTGTGGGTGTGGTTGGCCTTTCCCAATTCGAGACCGCCTCTATCTTGGAGGGGTCGACCAATACTCCTTCTTTATTGATCACATGTACTAAAAATTGTACTTCATTCCTCCAGAATTCACACTTCGAGAATTTGCCATACAACTGTTCCTCTCTGAGTATTCCTAGAGCTATCCTCAAATGCTCTGCATGTTCTGCCTTAGTCCTTGAGTAGATCAAAATATCATCGATAAAAACTATCACACACTTGTCCAAGTACTTCTTAAATACTCTATTCATTAAATCCATGAAAGCCGCTGGGGCGTTGGTTAATCCAAAGGACATTAAGAACTCATAATGCCCATACCTGGTACGGAACGCTGTCTTGGAAATATCTTCGGGTTTAATCTTTAGTTGGTGATATCCAGTTCTCAGGTCAATTTTGGAAAAATAAACAGCATCCTTTAGCTGGTCGAACAGATCGTCTATTCTAGGTAATGGGTACCTGTTCTTTATGGTTAGCTTGTTCAACTCTCGATAGTCGATGCACAGCCTCATGCTCCCATCTTTCTTCTTAACAAATAAAACTGGTGCTCCTCACGGAGACACACTGGGTCTTATCATACCCTTATCCAAGAGTTCCTGCAATTGGATAGCTAATTCCTTCATTTCTAACGGGGCTAACCGGTAAGGTGCTTTTGAAACTGGCGCCGTCCCGGGGGCCAATTCAATAGCAAATTCAATCACTCTATCGGGTGGTAATCCCGGAAGGTCTTGTGGGAATACATCTTCAAATTCGTTGACTACTGGAATATCTTGTAAGTTGGGCACCTCCTTCTGCGTGTCCACCACATAGGCTAGGTAGGCCTCATTTCCTTTTCGTAGCATCCTTCTGGCCTGGGCCATAGTCAAAAATTTCCGCGTCTGCCTCTTTCCTCTAAATATAACTTCTTTCTTCCCTGGGATATTTAACTTAACTTTCTTCCCTTTACAGTCTATCTGAGCATCATTGCTAGATAGCCAGTCCATTCCCAAAATTATATCAAATTTCCCTAACTTAAAAGGAATCAGATCAACACTGAAAGATTGTCCCCCTATGCCTAACTCACAGGCGGGGTGAATCAGATTAACAAGAATAACTTCATGGTTGGCTATTTCTACTTGTAAGGGTTCTATCAAGGGTTCAGCTTTAAGTCTTAATTTATGCGCAAAGTCCCTTGATATAAAAGATTTAGTTGCTCCCGAATCAAATAAAACGTTTGCACTGACTGAATTTAGAGAAAGGGTACCTGCTATCACATCTGAATCTTTTATAGCATCCTGGACTGTCATGTTGAAAGTCCTTGTAGTAGGTGGCTTATTAGAAGCAGCCCTGCTTGCTCCCGAAGCTGCTGGTTTGTTCATTGGGCATTCCCTCTTCCAATGACCCGGGCGTCTACACTGATGATAAGTGGTGGTTGGGCAGGTAATGGGGGTTGGCGAAGTGCACTTGTCCGAATAGTGACCCTCTCGACCACACTTGAAGCAGATTACCGGCTTTCCTTTACACTCCCCAGAATGCATCCTTCCATAAGTGTTACAGGCTGGCAATGGGGGTCGAGACTGGTTGGAATAGGACATTCTTGACTTCTGGCCACTCTGGCTCACATTCACGCTCATGGGCCGCTTAAACCCAGTGTTCTTTCCCGGTAGGGACACTGCTCCTCGATTAAATCTAGTTAGGAAGCTCCTTCCTGCTGAACCCCCACCCATGCTCATACTTTTCCTCTTTATTCCCTTCTTTTCTCTTTCCTTCTGCATCTGTTCACTTCCAGCTTCTACAATTGTTGCCTTTTGCACCAGAGTGGCATAATCCGTAAGCTCAAGGATTGCCACCCTATTCTGAATCCACGGTTTCAGTCCCTGCTGAAACCTCCTAGCTTTCTTTTCCTCGGTGCTCACAAACTCCGGCACAAACCTTGATAACTCAGTAAATTTCGCTTCGTACTCTGCTACAGATAAGTTATTCTGCTTTAGCTCCAAGAACTTGAGCTCCATCTGGTTTTCCATAAACCTCGGGAAATACTTTCCCAGAAACAACTGACTGAATCTCTCCCAGGTTATAATAGCATCTGTCTCCATGTTTTTCTTGGCCTCCCACCAGTAGTTAGCTTCTCCTTTGAGAAGGTAGGTAGCAAATACAGTCTTCTGTGCCTCATCGATACTCAGAATCTCAAAGGATTTCTCCATTTCCTTTAACCATGCCCTTGCCTCAACTGGGTCGGCTGATCCGTGGAACTCAGGGGGCTTAAGGGACTTAAAAGCCCTGAAAGAGTTTGCCACATCATTGTTATTTCCTTGAGGGGGTGGGTTGGGTTGACGTTCCAAGTTCTGCCTTAGGAGTTGCATGAACTGGCCCATGGGATCCATGCCTGGGTTTGGTACTGGTTGCTCAACCTCAGTTTCTCCTTCTTCAGCCTCTATCTCAAATCCCTCAACATCATATGTTTCCTCTTCCTCTTCATACAGGGAGTCATCCTGTTCCACATAATCCTCGTCTTCCTCTTCACTGTGTTCCTGGTTCCTATCATCCTGGTTATGGCTTCCCTGGTCCTCAGATCCAGGGTTCGCCCTAGTTCCAATCTTTCTTGGCGGCATGATACTGATAATAAAAAAAATTAATGGGAAATTCAACGTTAGGTCACAATCATATACAACATTGTGCCTTGCACAGCTCTATAATGGGGAGAACGTATCTCATAATTTTATTACATTATCACAGTTCTAATAAGAAGTGCAGTAATAATAATGATAAAAACAGTGACCTCGTCACTAAGGAACTGAACCGAAAGGAAACAAATAATGCGAGAAATACATAGTTTGATCTGGTCAAAAGTACAACAGTGCTACAGCCATCTGTCCCAAAAGTGATACACAAGAGTCTATCTATCTAGTCAGAAAAAGGGATGCTATATACAAGTCAACTATCCCGGAAAATTGGCTCTTACTAAGGCCTCGGCTAACTAGACAACTAGACTATCCCATCGTCGGTCCTGAATCACAAACCGGAGCGGGTCAGCTCCCATACCCTTTCCATCGCACGACGGAAGATATAGTCGGCCTGCCGCCTGGAGATCCTACCATGCCTGTCCCCCTGGAGAGATCTGAGTCTCGCTCGGGACGTGAGCTCTATCCCCGTCAGCTCCCTCCTCAAGGATCGGGGTATAGCAGCCCTAGTCTCATAAGCTCGGGTACGCCTACCCGCCCTCTCCGCATCCAACTCCCTCCTGGCCTCATCCAGTCGGGCCTCAGCAACAGCCAATCGGGTCCTCAGTACATCCTGAACATAGCCATGGGCTAACGAAGACTGCCTGTGGGCAGGGTCGAGAGGTGGTGAATCCGGAGCCGCTGGGGGTGCCTCCTCTGTCTGCCTAGGCTCGGAAGTATGGGTCTCTGAGCTGTCATCATAGGGGATCCAAGATAGTGGTGGAGGGGTAGGAGCTCTGACCACCGGAAGTGTGGGTAAAGGGGTACCAGCATACACTACCATAGGTCCGACACGCTCCTCAGCTACTAGGACCTCATCCGGGTCCTCCTCATCTGGAATAGCAATGACCTCTGTCTCTGACTCCTCTGAGGGGTCCTCCTCATCTGAAATAGCAATGACCTCCGTCTCTGACTCCTCTGAGGGGTCCTCCTCATCCTCCTCCATCTCAGGCTCCTCCTGATCCTCAACATCTAGCAGTGCCTCATCATACTCACGCTCGAATATCTCAGGGTCCTCTATCTCAGGCGCCTACACATTAAACGAGCTAAGTTACTATCATGATACTTATAAGGGTTCCCGTAAGGGTTTTAACTGTCAGCGCTACTTTAAGTAGTCCGACCATGAACTTGGCAAGAGTTCTTATTATCTTTGTGAGTTTGTTATTATATCGTCGCATCATCTCTGAGGTTTATAAAGCTTAGCTCTGATACCATTTCTGTAACACCCCCAGATCTGGGGTCGGGGATCCGGGTCGTCACGGTCTTTCTTTCCACAATATCACTTCACTTAATTAATAATAATTAACCTCATGTTGTGACCCCACACTAACCCACACCACAACCCGTTATAGTCTCAGAGATGAAATTGAAATAAGTACAAGTCTTTGAATCCACAATTTAAAAGTTATTACAACCCAAAATGATTACTTAATAAGTTTACAATTAATTGCCATTATCTGCTACAAGTTATAATTATACATAACTGATTCTCAAAAGTAGATGGTCTGATCTACAGATAGATCTACCTCTACAGCTATAGCAGCTATGATCTCAACGGGAAGGCGCGGGGCGCTTCCCACGCTCTTGCGCTGGGTCTGCTTGAGTCTGGCCATCCTTCCTAACTGTTGTTGTGTGATGAAGAAATAAAGCAAGAGTGAGCATTACAGCTCGTAAGATAATATATAGTGTAATCAATAATGCAAGTATCTAATAGATAACTTACTGAAAACCTTTATCAAAAGTAAGATAATTACTTACTGGATATAAGCTTAAAGGAAGATGAAGTTACCAAATACTTCACTATACTTATATCATTTATAAGGCTACTTGAACTACCACTGTTCAAAGTATTATAGGTTTAAAAAAAAGTCATCCCATAGATGAGACCACAAGTTAAGACTTGAATAGATTCAATCTTTGAAATATTATTGAATGAAATAAAGTTACGAGATACTTTATTTAGTCCCGATATATATCCACATATATATCTCTTAAACATTTCCTGGAACCTCTGTTATGTAAAGTATGAACAGAGTTTGTAACATCCAATGAATTTTGGAAAGGAAAAGAATTTTGGCATAAACCCGATATCTTGCTGATCAGGCAAAGATACCAATAAGTAACCTTTTCTACTAGTAGATGGATGAATCCCCCACCGGTCATCACCCTGGCCACATAAGGACCTTGTGCTGGACCGCCACCCGGCCTCTTACGCGTTGATGGACTGCCACCCAGCCACTTACACTTTGATAGACCGTACCCCGACCTGTCGCTTATGCCGACTCAATTAGATGGGCTTACTTCCCGAACGTTGGGTAAGTAATCAATTCATTTGTTTTCTCAAAACAGCAACCACGTTGCGAATGTAAAATGCATCACAGAGCCGGATCCCCCAGGTTTTGAGCGAGTATTTGAATCCCCTTTGAAAGGAAGATCTTAAATATAAAAAAATGAGTTTTGGGGTCCACTCTAACTTTAAAAATCATTTTGAAGACTCGAAAACATTTTTAAGAATGTTTGGAGTACTGCTGATTTATTAAAATAAATCAGTCCCGATATATTAGAAAATATCTGAATATTATTATTTAAATAATATTCTCATAAAGATAATCCTTATAAAAATAATCGAAGTAGAAGTTTTAAAACTTATACTTGAAATGGATATTAAATAACCAAAGATATACTTATATGAAAGTACTATCTTTATTTGAATAATCGAAAATAAGTTTGATTATCGAAACATTATTCTTTAATAAAATAAAGAATATTATTAAATAATAAGCGGAGTCATAATACCTCGAATGAATATTATAAATAATATTCATTAAATAAAATAAACGGAGTCATACATCCTCCAATGAATAACCAATTAATAATCATTAAATATAATAAACAGAGTCATAAGTCCTCGAATGAATATTCAAATAATATTCATTAAATAAAATAAAGTTATCGAATAAACCTTATTCGATTAATAGTTTGGAAAACTATAACCATATATATATATAAATATATATATATATATATATAAAATCTACTCGGGATCCTCGACTCCTGGTTTTAGAAAATGTTTTCACCTTTGGGTCCCTATACTAAGGGTATATGCAAATTACCGCTATCCTCTAGCATAGGTATTATCAACTGAACCAACAGATATATATGGCAAGAACATGAAACAGGCATGCATATGTACCATATCACATGCTACAATATATCGCAAGAATTTGCTAATAACAAATATGCATTTATCGCAAGATCATGCATATACACATATACATCACAACAACATTATAACGGGTAGAAAACTTGCCTGAGCGACTAGGGGTGATAAAAGGCTCGGGACGAGTCTGGTAACCTATAAACAACAAGTAAGTTAGAATTAAACCAAAGTTACTTGTAAATCTATAATTTAACTAACTTAGACTCTAACGCTTGTTTTGCGCTTACTGATTCTCTTAAGTCACTCGAGTACCCTCGGCTCCACCATTTTTAATAAATTAACCATTACGAGTTTTAAGGCGATTCTTTCGCGGGTGTCTTACCAACTGCCTAACACACTTACCATAATTGTTTCATACATTAATTAACCCTTTAACCAATGTTTCAAAGTAAGGCGAGGGGAAAAGTTTCGTTCGCGAAACGCCGTTACTTGAAACGGTCGTTTCTCCTAAACCGTGCATCGGAATCAAACGAACTACATATCAAAACGAAGCTCGTAACATGAACTATCTAAACATGGCAATGGTCAAAATCTAGCAGGGAGTTCTCGGGTCCAAATGTTATGAACAAAAGTAGTCTAAAGTAAATCAGACATTACGACGGCTATGTTTACGCGATTACCAAAATTTTATATCACTCCAATTCATCACCAAACAACCCCCAATCCATTCATACAACCAAAGTCCATCCTTATGACATCATAACATCCCCAATAAGTTCAATTTTAACATTTATACTTATGTTTAAGCTTAAATTTAACTATACTTAAGTTCTTTTAACCAAAACAACAAGATTCACCATTCCATTTCACTACCACTCCAACCCAAACTCTAAACCACAAGCATTAAGCTACTATATCACCATAACGATCAAAATCATCTTATTATACAAAGTAATCTAGGGTTTGGAGATGATATACCTTCCTTGAAGTGGTGGGAGTAGCTAGGAAGCCTTAAGAAGCCTTGAGAAGTCTTAGGGATGCTTGGATCTTAAAGGAAAACAAGAAAAAATCAAGTTAAAAACTTTGAAATCACTATTCATTGTCTTCTTCATTGATTTCTTAAAGAAGATTGAGAAAGAATTGAAGGCTTAAACTCATAAGATAGCCATAACTATGCATAAGGATGACTAGGGAATTATCTTACCAATTTAGGAAGCCTTGATCTTGAGTTTTGAAATTTGTTTCTCTTGGAAATGGCAAAAGCCGAGAGAAAGCCTTGGTGATGAAGAATAAAATTTTGTTTTGACTCCTCTGAGGGGTCCTCCTCATCTGAAATAGCAATGACCTCCGTCTCTGACTCCTCTGAGGGGTCCTCCTCATCCTCCTCCATCTCAGGCTCCTCCTGATCCTGAACATCTAGCAGTGCCTCATCATGCTCACGCTCGAACATCTCAGGGTCCTCTATCTCAGGCGCCTACACATTAAACGAGCTAAGTTACTATCATGATACTTATAAGGGTTCCCGTAAGGGTTTTAACTGTCAGCGCTACTTTAAGTAGTCCGACCATGAACTTGGCAAGAGTTCTTATTATCTTTGTGAGTTTGTTATTATATCGTCGCATCATCTCTGAGGTTTATAAAGCTTAGCTCTGATACCATTTCTGTAACACCCCCAGATCTGGGGTCAGGGATCCGGGTCGTCACGGTCTTTCTTTCCACAATATCACTTCACTTAATTAATAATAATTAACCTCATGCTGTGACCCCACACTAACACACACCACAACCCATTATAGTCTCAGAGATGAAATTGAAATAAGTACAAGTCTTTGAATCCACAATTTAAAAGTTATTACAACCCAAAATGATTACTTAATAAGTTTACAATTAATTGCCATTATCTGCCACAAGTTATAATTATACATAATTGATTCTCAAAAGTAGATGGTCTGATCTACAGATAGATCTACCTCTGCAGCTATAACAGCTATGATCTCAACGGGAAGGCGCGGGGCGCTTCCCACGCTCTTGCGCTGGGTCTGCTTGAGTCTGGCCATCCTTCCTAACTGTTGTTGTGTGATGAAGAAATAAAGCAAGAGTGAGCATTACAGCTCGCAAGATAATATATAGTGTAATCAATAATGCAAGTATCTAATAGATAAGTTACTGAAAACCTTTATCAAAAGTAAGATAATTACTTACTGGATATAAGCTTAAAGGAAGATGAAGTTACCAAATACTTCACTATACTTATATCATTTATAAGGCTACTTGAACTACCACTGTTCAAAGTATTATAGGTTTAAAAAAAAAGTCATCCCATAGATGAGACCACAAGTTAAGACTTGAATAGATTCAATCTTTGAAATATTATTGAATGAAATAAAGTTACGAGATACTTTATTTAGTCTCGATATATATCCACATATATATCTCTTAAACATTTCCTGGAACCTCTGTTATGTAAAGTATGAACAGAGTTTGTAACATCCAATGAATTTTGGAAAGGAAAAGAATTTTGGCATAAACCCGATATCTTGCTGATCAGGCAAAGATACCAATAAGTAACCTTTTCTACTAGTAGATGGATGAATCCCCCACCGGTCATCACCCTGGCCACATACGGACCTTGTGCTGGACCGCCACCCGGCCTCTTACGCGTTGATGGATTGCCACCCAGCCACTTACACTTTGATAGACCGTACCCCGGCCTGTCGCTTATGCCGACTCAATTAGATAGGCTTACTTCCCGAACGTTGGGTAAGTAATCAATTCATTTGTTTTCTCAAAACAGCAACCACGTTGCGAATGTAAAATGCACCACAGAGCCGGATCCCCCAGGTTTTGAGCGAGTATTTGAATCCCCTTTTAAAGGAAGATCTTAAATATAAAAAAATGAGTTTTGGGGTCCACTCTAACTTTAAAAATCATTTTGAAGACTCGAAAACATTTTTAAGAATGTTTGGAGTACTGCTGATTTATTAAAATAAATCAGTCCCGATATATTAGAAAATATCTGAATATTATTATTTAAATAATATTCTCATAAAGATAATCCTTATAAAAATAATCGAAGTAGAAGTTTTAAAACTTATACTTGAAATAGATATTAAATAACCAAAGATATACTTATATGAAAGTACTATCTTTATTTGAATAATCGAAAATAAGTTTGATTATCGAAACATTATTCTTTAATAAAATAAAGAATATTATTAAATAATAAGCGGAGTCATAATACCTCGAATGAATATTATAAATAATATTCATTAAATAAAATAAACGGAGTCATACATCCTCCAATGAATAACCAATTAATAATCATTAAATATAATAAACAGAGTCATAAGTCCTCGAATGAATATTCAAATAATATTCATTAAATAAAATAAAGTTATCGAATAAACCTTATTCGATTAATAGTTTGGAAAACTATAACCATATATATAAAAATATATATATATATAAAATCTACTCGGGATCCTCGACTCCTGGTTTTAGAAAATGTTTTCACCTTTGGGTCCCTATACTAAGGGTATATGCAAATTACCACTATCCTCTAGCATAGGTATTATCAACTGAACCAACAGATATATATGGCAAGAATACGAAACAGGGATGCATATGTACCATATCACATGCTACAATATATCGCAAGAATTTGCTAATAACAAATATGCATTTATCGCAAGATCATGCATATACACATATACATCACAACAACAGTTATAACGGGTAGAAAACTTGCCTGAGCGACTAGGGGTGATAAAAGGCTCGGGACGAGTCTGGTAACCTATAAACAACAAGTAAGTTAGAATTAAACCAAAGTCACTTGTAAATCTATACTTTAACTAACTTAGACTCTAACGCTTGTTTTGCGCTTACTGATTCTCTTAAGCCACTCGAGTACCCTCGGCTCCACCATTTTTAATAAATTAACCATTACGAGTTTTAAGGCGATTCTTTCGCGGGTGTCTTACCAACTGCCTAACACACTTACCATAATTGTTTCATACATTAATTAACCCTTTTTGGTCTTTAACCAATGTTTCAAAGTAAGGCGATGGGAAAAGTTTCGTTCGCGAAACGCCGTTACTTGAAACGGTCGTTTCTCCTAAACCGTGCATCGGAATCGAATGAACTACATATCAAAACGAAGCTCGTAACATGAACTATCTAAACATGGCAATGGTCAAAATTTAGCAGGGAGTTCTCGGGTCCAAATGTTATGAACAAAAGTAGTCTAAAGTAAATCAGACATTACGACGGCTATGTTTACGCGATTACCCAAATTTTATATCACTCCAATTCATCACCAAACAACCCCCAATCCATTCATACAACCAAAGTCCATCCTTATGACATCATAACATCCCCAATAAGTTCAATTTTAACATTTATACTTATGTTTAAGCTCAAATTTAACTATACTTAAGTTCTTTTAACCAAAACAACAAGATTCACCATTCCATTTCACTACCACTCCAACCCAAACTCTAAACCACAAGCATTAAGCTACTATATCACCATAACGATCAAAATCATCTTATTATACAAAGGAATCTAGGGTTTGGAGATGATATACCTTCCTTGAAGTGGTGGGTGTAGCTAGGAAGCCTTAAGAAGCCTTGAGAAGTCTTAGGGATGCTTGGATCTTAAAGGAAAACAAGAAAAAATCAAGTTAAAAACTTTGAAATCACTATTCATTGTCTTCTTCATTGATTTCTTAAAGAAGATTGAGAAAGAATTGAAGGCTTAAACTCATAAGATAGCCATAACTATGCATAAGGATGACTAGGGAATTATCTTACCAATTTAGGAAGCCTTGATCTTGAGTTTTGAAATTTGTTTCTCTTGGAAATGGCAAAAGCCGAGAGCAAGCCTTGGTGATGAAGAATAAAATTTTGTTTTGATGAGAAATGATTTGTTTGGCTTGGTGGATGAAATTAGATTTGTTTTATTTTAGGTCAATTACCCATTTACCCTTGATTTTGTGTGGTTAATATTCCACCACATTTCCTTCCTTCCCATGTCATGCTTATGTCATGCTATGATGTCATCTTTCCCTCCTTGTCCTCTTCTCATTGGTTGGGTGACATCATCCTCTCTAATCCCTTTGATTAACTTCCTAATTATTTGCCTAATGACCGCTGATCTGTTATACGGTTCGCTTAACTTTCGTTTTCGTTTATTGTTTGAGGGATCATACCCGGGATCTTATTACTTAGGTTCCCTTAACCTTTCTCAATATATTATATTCCTTTTATGATCCTCTCTTATAATCCTTTAATTTAAATCCTTTTTATCCTGTTACCTTATACTCAATTCTTTCCGTATCTAGTGGATTTCCGGGAAAAATCAAAGTGTTCGGAATTGGATTCTGACGATCTTTACATACACTTATATACCATATAGAGTACTAATAAAATCTCAGAATATCCATAACAGAACCCCTACATAGTGTGGCATGAAAAGTTTTCTCATTCAGCAAAAACACTATTCACAAGGGTTACAA